>NC_061115.1:136913707-137025179 GCF_002878395.1 Capsicum annuum
CATATTCACACATAAAAATATTTTCAAACACATGATCTCTATGAAAAAAACTAACTGCAATATTTTTACCACACAAGATGTTCAAAGAGACATGCGCATTATCAAGATCAATTCTATGGACACCATCACTAACTTGAGAATTTTTAAGCACTCCATTTACATGCTCAAGTAGTGAACTACATTTAAGAGTAAATTGATCATCATGCACACCAAGGGTACTACCAAGAGTACTCATTTTCGAGACTACACATTCCTTGCCCATAAGAGTACTCTCATCTTCAAAGAAGAGATTTCCATCTTTAGGAGGAGTGGTCTCACACCATAGTGGGTTAGCATATCGGATATAGCCTCCAACGCAAGCTATACCATCATTTTCACCACTAGGTCCATTAGGAGTGTTTATATCATCTTCAAATAAGACATTAAACCTAAAGAGATCATGATCTATCTCGTGGACAGATTTGGAACTAGCAAGTGCTTCACTCTCTATAAGTTCACTATTAAGTACCAAAGATGTTTCAATCTCCTCTTTACCTTAGTGTGGGTTGGGACAGCCCACCTCTTTCTTTGGGAAGCTTTCATCGCATGGTGCTTGGACAATTGGATTTTAAGGGAAGAGGTTGGGTAACAATTGGCGTATAATTTCAATGTGCCATTTCATATCTTCAATATTGTCACTGATACATCACATGTGGCATTGAAATTATGGGCAGTCATTGTACCTAAGAAAAAGACACAACAAACAAAGAAAACAAACAAACTTGTTAGATCAAAAATGCCTCACCACACTCTCACTCTTGGTTTTACCTCACACTTGGTTTCATAAGTGTTGAAAGCTGGCTTGTACTTTATGAGTGATTGAGTGTCGAGTCTACTCTTGTCCTGGAATAGATTTTTGTTTGAAACTCAAATGAAATCTTGTAGGACTTGAGTCAAGAAATAACAATGAATTCAAAAAGATAAAAGTACACAACAAACGTAAACAGGAACAAACAGACACAAAACTAACTTACAAGCTAGTAGGAGATTACTAGGTTGTCAATTAGTGTTCGAACCAACAAACGAACTAAGAGACAATAAAATTAAACTAAGAAATCTAATATTTGAGCCAAAATTGTTACATAAACAGTAAAAAAATGATGATGTGGCAGTCACGTATTGGTTACGTTTCTCAATTTTATATTTCAATTTCAAGTCTTGGTCCCATTGTAATTTGGAAAGGATGACAATTGGTTTTGGAGGGAAAACACAAGTCTTGAATCTCTACAAGTCCACTCTTAAAATGATGACTTTTGTCTTGTACTAGTCCCAGAAGACAAGGTTCTTGAAACCAAAAAAAGTAGTTTGTCCCAAAACTCAAGGTTCTTGAATTAAGAAAAAGCTGAAAAGTAGAAGTCTAGTCTAAGGAATGTTGGGAAATGGTTGATAAAGTCTTTGGTGGTTGTAGGAAAAGTCTTTGAGCCACAAGTCTTACACCTTAAATCTTGAATTTATGCATTACAAGACTAACATCAATTCACACTCTCTTTCTTCAACTTATAAGATCAACAACCATCTTTTCTTCAACAACATCTAGAGATGGTGAATAACACCAAGAACATAAACTTTGAGTCTTAAAGTTCTAAGGTTCAAGTTGGACCCCAAACATCAACAACACTGTTCCAAGCTTAAAATCCACGACACAATCTCCATAATACACGTTCAAACCTTGAACCAACAACACACCACACGTCCAAAATAGTCCAAACTTTAAATCCGCAACAACAATACCAACAATAATCTGTCAAGTCCAAGTTCACAATAACAACATCAACAACAAAGGATCAAATCAAGATATAGACTCAAAGTGTTAGTGAAGAACAATACTAACACTAGAAACACTTAAGAAAAGTAAAAATCTCGGCCAAGACACAACAAGAACACAATTTTTGGCCAAGAACACAAAGTGGACAGATTGCTATTTTCTGAAAATTTCCTTTTTTTTTAAAGTTTCAAGCCCAAGATTAATCTTGTTAAAATAAAATCAAAGATGGATTCGATACCAAATGATACGGGAAAAAACAACAGAAACACAAAATAAACACTCAAAACAGTCCATAAGTTCTAGAGAATCGAGGACCCTTTGAGTGACCCCTCTCGGATTCAAGATCTACAATAATAACACAATGTAATGAGGTGATTAACACCTATTTTTAGCGGACAACAAACTATATTAACAACACGAGAATGAAGAATACGAAGAACAATAACAATATTATTAAGAATAACAAACACATGGCTACAAGAAACAAAGGGATAGACAGTTAGACCTTGGTTGGTATAACCTTAAGAACCCAAGAACATGTGATACTCTTGAACCCTTAACTCTATACACAATTGTTAACCTAACTTCTACGTTGATACAAGAGTGACCTCAATATCCCAACCATCCAACGTTTCCAAGCTTGAATCCAACACGAGTGATTCCACACTCAAGTTGATTTCCCTAGTTACTATGTTTCCGCCAAGAGGCCATTCTCTCAAGAGAGGTTGTTTCAATGTTACAAATTTCAATATTCAATCAAAACTAAGACTAAAACCCTAAGAGGTTCTATTTATAGTGTATCAAAAGATAAAATGTAAAATGTCCAAAATGGCCCTTCAAGAGTGCGCTATTTTTTGTGTGTATTTGGACCCTTAATTACGATTCTCTTGTACACACACTTGGATGAATTCAATACACACCCACAAGAGTCCATCTACGTGATCACACTCATATCATTTGACCACTGAAACTTGACCTTTTTCTGAGTCAATCTGGACATAGAGGATGCAATAGAAGAAAATCCCTCAAAAAACCATCAGTAATAGCCAGCCAATCCCAAAAAACTCCTGATATTTGATGGAGAGATAGGGTGAGGCCAATTTCTTACCACTTCAGTCTTCTAAGGATCTACTCTAATGCAATCACCGGAAATAATATGGCCAAGGAATTCTTCTGATCTTAGCTAAAACTCATACTTATTGAATTTGGCAAATAGCTGGTGATCTCTGAGAGTTTGAAGAAAAATTCTGAGATGGTTTGAATGATCATGATCAGTTTGGGAATAAACCAAAATATCATCTATGAAGACTATGATGAACATGTCCAAGTACTTCTTGAACACCCAATTCATCAAGTCCATAAAAGCAGCTGGGGCATTGGTAAGACCAAAGGACATAACTAAAAACACAAAGTGAACATACCGAGTATGAAAAGCTATTTTCGGGATGTCACATTCTCTAACTCTGAGCTGATGGTAGCCTGATCTGAGATTTATCTTAGAGAAATAACTGGCACCCTAAAGTCGGTCAAACAAGTCATCTATTCTGGGAAGAGGATACTTATTCTTGACCATAACTTTGTTGAGCTAACGGTAATCAATACATATCCTGAGAGAACCATCTTTCTTGCGCATGAATAAGATTGGTGCACCCCATGGGGATACACTGGGTGTGATAAATCCCTTATCTAAGATATCCTTTAACTGATCTTTCAGTTCCTTGAGTTCTGACGGTGCCATTCTATATGGTGAAATAGAAATAGGATGAGTATCTGGATTAAGGTCAATGCCAAAGTCTATTTCCTTTTTAGGAGGAATACCTGGAAGATCTTCGGGAACTACGTCTAAATACTCATTTACAACTGGGACTGATTTAAAACTAGGAGATTCAGAACTGGATTCTTTAACATGCACGACATGATACACACACCCCTTAGAAATTATTTTCCATGCCCGAAGGTAGGAAATAAGCTGACCCCTGAAAAATGAAGTACTACCCTTCCACTCTAGGACGGGCTCATTCGGGAATTAAAACTGAACTACCCTGTTTCTACAGTCGACTGTGGCATAGCAGAAATGAAACCAATCTATGCTGAGAATGACATCAAAATCAGTCATCTCTAACTCAACTAAATCTGCTGATGTGGATTTCTAAAATATCATAACCGGGAGTTCCTGTATACCCGCCGAGCTATGATGGTTTTACCTACTGGGGTAGAGACTAAAAAGCGTTCTGCTAGAATTTCAGGACTGATTTCAAAATTGCCTGCTATATAAGGAGTAACAAAAGACAAGGATGCACCTGGATATAGCAAAGCATAAACATAAACATGGAAAATCTGTAATGTACCAGTAATGAAATCAGGAGAATTTTCCTGATCCTATCAAGTCTAAAGAGCATAGAGTTTGTTTGGGCGTTGCCTACTAGTAGCACTGGAAGCGGCAGTTTGCTGATTTGGGAGACCGGACTGGGCTGTGGAGCGATTTTGATGACCCTATAGACCTGACTGCGGATACTTTCTAATCCTGTGGCCTGGATTTCCATAACCAAAACAAACATCGCTACCAGCTCTACAGGTACTCTTGTGGTTCTTACCACAAGTCTGACACAGGGGATTAGTTCGGGCACTTCTAACACTGCCCTGAGACTTAGAGCCTAGTGCTCGATCTCTGTTGCTGTCTCTGAATTTCAAAACTGGGGCACTGGCGAAGGAAGGATCTGGAATTGCTGGCTTAAGACAAAACTGTGAACGGTTTTATCCTTCTGACTTTGGTTGAGCAAAACTGAAACTGCCTAACCTTGCTCTCTTGTTCTGCCTCTCCCTAGTCCTAATCTTCTGCTCATCTATTTGTTGAGCATAATTCATGAGCCTGGCTAAAGTCATATCACTATTCAGCATTGCAGACTTACACTCATTTACCACGCTATCATTTACCCCTAACACGAACTTGCTCATCTTAGCCTTGTTTTCTATAACCACATAAGGGGCATATCTGGCTAGCTGAATAAATCTGAGAGAATACTCCTTAACTGTCATATTTCCCTGCCTGAGGTTGATGAACTCTAGAACTTTTGCCATCCACAGCTCTTGGGGAAAGAATTTATCTAAGAAAGTTGTGACAAATTCCTTCTACTCTATAGGACCTGCATCCTCTAACCTCTCAAACTTCCACTATTTGTACCAAGTGTGAGCAACATCCTATAACTGCTATGCTGCTAACTCGACACTCTGACAAGAAGTTACTCTCATGATGTCTATGACCTTCTGGACTTGGTCAATGAATTCCTGAGGGTTTTCATCAGACTTAGACCCAAAGAAAGATGAAGGGTTCATTCGAGTGAAGTCCCGAATCCTAGCTGCAGCTGAGTTGGCCACTAGATTGGCCGGACTAACTAGTGGCCATTAATTTTGGGCAGTCATAGACTGAGCAAGTGTGGTGACTGTGGCCCTAAACTTTATATGAGAAATATGTTCTCCCAAAGGATCTTCGGGCTGAGGAGCTGGCTAGTTTCATCTCTTTGGAGGCATATTATGAAATAAGAGAAGAACGAATTAGACTGAGTGTTTAACTTGAGATTATGCTCACTAGCACCATATGAATACCGAAAGAAGGAAAACTATTCCTAAAATATCTTATAGCCTCTTGCACATAAATGTGGCACGTAACACACCCATGCATACGACTCTACTAGATGCGGCTTTCAGTTTTCCTAGGACTCTATTGAACCTTAGGCTCTAATACCAAGTTTGTAACGCCTTGATTTTCTGAACCGGAATGCTACATGATGCTTATGACCCTGAAGGACCACAAGCTAAACCATGACTGATATCTTACTTGTACACTACAATATATGACATAATAATGCAGAAAACATGAATAATAGGCCCTAAGGTTCAACTACATAGAATATCTGACAAATCATAACATCCATATGGGGTAACGAATACCCAAAATAACTTAAATCTGCATCAAATCTGAACTAAATTTGAAAGCCTCTAAATATTGTCTGAATAAGGAGTTGAAGGAACATGTCTCCAACTAACTCCGTCTAGCAAAAATGAACTGAAATAATAAATGAAATAAATAATATCATCCTCAAATGGATGAGGACTTACTGCAACTCTGCAACTGGAATGCTACTACTACTACTAATCTAGAGTTCATATTGGAAAGCCTATGGTATAACGTGAAAGACATCACCATAGAGCAAATGCATTAGTACAACTGGGAGTACTGAGTATATGAGTGAGGTAGGCTAAATGTAAAAGGGTTTACATGCATGAACAATGCTAACTGACTGACTGATATGAACGTAAGAGTGCAATCATGCATACATAGTAATTGGAATCGTGAATACGTGATAATTAGATCTGTACGCTAATACATGGTTTACTGATATCTAACATGAATAGTACTGGAATCATGATAACATGGGTGGCTATGTCTGACAGTCCTGAATCTGATGGAACTACCTGAGTTTTATACTGTAACTGAATTGACTGTATCTGACAGTCCTAGAATACTAAAATCTGAAGAACTATCGAGTTCTTTTGCTGAGACTGAGACTAAAACTATGGGAGGTAGTTGTTTGACCGACATGCCCCAATAACGCATATAGCTAAGTTAAGGTCCAATCTCTGCCCCGACTGGAAGGGTGTCAATACCGCACCACTGGTAAGGACAACTATGAGTGACCCTTAGCTAGCAGGTACTCAAAATAAGAATGGTGGGAAGCCTAAGCTGATAAATTAATCCACCTCATCAACCCTAATCTGACAGGTTAAGATGTCTCAACCTACGCTGGCTACGTAGTTCTGAAACACAAGATGATTACTAAGAATCACACCCTAAACTGGCAGGTGAGTTCCCATTCTTGGGTTCACTCAGTGCTAACTTCTACTCCCATTTAAAGAGACTGAACGTGATTTAACTGATGGTACATAGACTGAGTAACTAACTTTCGTTAACTGATGGAATAGTACTACTATCTGAGAATTAACTAAGATCATAAGATTTCTGAGGTTTCCTGAGTCACATGACCGACTGAGTTCTATAGATTATGGATTGACTGAGATTATCATAATAACATGACATGGCTCTAGGCAAACAGCTAGGTATAATGAAAAAATTTTAGAGATAAATCCTAGTTTTTGTTTGTGAAATAATAATAAGCAAAATAGCTGAATTCGGACTCATCTGGGTATATATAAGCGAGTGGTAAGTGACCAAAATACCCCTGTTAAAACGGCCTAGAAATAAACTGAACGTGGTATGTGACGACACGACTGAAGGTCCATGAGAAACTTGATGGTCCATTATTTTGACCATCATATGTGGACCAGAAATGGGGTTTACTGGATAAGAGTTGACGACCTGGATGACAGTCCGTCAAAAATCTGACGATCCGTCAACTCGCCCGTCAATCCTTATCCAGAACGTGGCCCTACTGCCTTGGCTATGATGGTCAAAGTGGTGGTCCATCACTTGTTTGGCGGTCCATCAACTTGGACGTCGCACCTGTGTGTTTCGGTCAGTTCTGAGTAAAACATCCATAACTTCCTCATCTGGTGTCGGATTTGGACAAAATTGGTATCATTAGAAAGATAACTCAATATCCCACGTGATAGAAAGTAGAAATCTCAGAAATACGATGGGTACAAAAATACATTTACATTTTAAAGCAAGTACTAGCATCCTTGAGATGATTTCTATCTAGGAATAAGCACGGGTATTGCATAGAAGCACTTTTGCAAGTTTACTATTTTAAAAAAAAGTGCTTCTTTCTCACAAAAGTGTCTTCTTTTAAGAAAAAAAAAACAATCCTAAAAGGCTATAACATTTGTTTTGGGATAATGGATAACTAATCACAGGATTAACTTTGGAAATGACCTTATTACATGGTTGGTTGAGATAAAGTGTATGGGATAACTCATCCTGAAATTAGTTATTCATGGATTGTAGTGTTATTTTTATCCCAACTTGAGTGTGGTTTGACTAATCTCGGGATAGATAATCTTGATAACTTATTTTTTTTACCAAATGACTCCTTAAAACTTTAATTTTTATGTATTATTTCATAGTTTATTGTATTATATTTTGTTGTATTGTATGATACTATTAATGAAATACTTAGATAGATAGTATCTTTTTCACCGTTTCATAATCTCATACATCAACAATTTGAAGAATAAAACTACAATAAACTAGGATATATCGTAAAGCTGGTATAAAAAGGTAGATAAAGGTTAAAATAAGATTATGAAATAAGTAACATAAAATCAAGATGAAAATATACGATAATAATTCAATCACACCTAATCGATCGTTAAATAAAATGAGATTTTTCATCATTACCTAATGATGGATTTTAATGATACAATATAATAAAATTTAAATAGCAATCAAAATAAATATTTTATGTATATTTTAAACATAATAGAATATAGTAGGTAACCACTAACCAAACACACTATATGGGGGATTTGTTGAAGGGATGATTTAATTCAAAAAAAGCCTTAGCCGCTCCCCTTCCTTTCTCTCTAGGTGACCATGGAAAACTAGGATAGCTATGGCTGTCACCTCTCTCCCTAGCCTTTGGCTGTGGGAGAGCTTCTCCAATACCCTACAAACAATACTACAAACACCAACATAAACTCTAATTGTGTTTATAATTTGAATCAAATACAATCAACTATTATTCTTTCACAAACTAGTTCAATACCTGTTGGAGATGTTCATGAAATTCCAACGTTAAAATTTACGTTGGATGAACAACAAACTTTTGCCAAGGAGGAGGGACTTCATCAAGCCATAGTGGTTAAATTATCCACGGGATCACCAAATTTGTCAATTTTAAGATTAATTTTGTCTAAGTTTCTTGACATTAAAGGACATTGTCTTGTCGAGTTGCTTGCTCAAAGGCAGCATTTTATTCATATGGATTAATATGATGATTTTATGGCCACATTATCACTAGTTGTGAATTATTTTATGCACAACAAAAAAAATAATCATATTGAAATTTTTCATAGACTATTGGATTCAACCCTAAGGAGGAGACTTTACATATGACAGTATGAATTTTATTTCCAAACCTGTCGATCGGTTTGTTTGCTAAGAGGTCTTTGATTTCCATTTCTTTAGTAGTTCGAGAACCTATTGTTGTGGATAAGACCAGATAAGTGAAATCAAGACCGAGCATAGCTAGGGTTAGAGTCATCTTTGGCGTAATGGATAAGCATCCAAATTGTATTAGACTTCAAAGTGTGGATAAAGTTATGGTTAGAATTATTGAGGAGTTTCAAGAGATCGTGTATGATAATTTACCTCAATATTTGACCCATTGTAATCGTCAAGGTCGTGATGAAAATGATTATCGATTGCTAATTTGAAAAAAGTAGTGCTTCAAAAAGAAGATGCGACAATGGAGATTGATAGAGCTTTGATTGAGAAATTGCAAAAAGAAGCACGTGATTATCTAAATACTAAGAAGAAAAAACAAATGGAGCAAACATAGGGTATATTACAGTAGGTCAAGCTTTGGATAGGGTGCCTTAAAACTTAGCTGAAAACTCACAGGCTGAAAAGGAAGCTCTTCAAAATCTGCCTAGTGTTGTAGATACAAGTGTCAGGACCGACGTTTGATGGTTTCTAACTAGGATATGGAGTTGAAAAAGGCTAGAGATTATGTTGGAGGTGAGGTTTGGATGCTGGTTTCACGCAAATAATTTTTTAGTCCTCAAATTAGGAAAGAACTTAATGTGGCAAAGAAACAATGCTTTGCAACAAAGGATGTTATGGATCCTAACACCTTTGAGCTCTTTTAGATAAAAATGAGCACCAATCTGATTCAGGCAGTCCTAAATGTAAAATTGCACCTCCAAAATTAATAAATATGCTAATATAATAATAATTTGCAATCTTGGTTTGTACCTTACCTGTCTTGAAGTTGTTGATGGCTACATTGGATACTTCAGAGTTAGAGATCCTTTCTCCATCTATGGATTCATTTGGTGAGTAACGTGATGATTTTGGAAAAAAACTTATGTTCAAAGGAAATGAACAAGATATAGATAGAGTAGTGGGCTCAACTATGATGCATTCAAACAACACAATTGAAGTGAAGAGTGACAAGAAAAGTGGTACAAATATAAAGAGTTGGGCAGACATAGCGGAGAAGGAGAGGCAATCTCATCCTCTGTAAAGTGTATCAAGTTGAGTCCAGCAACCCTAGTATTTATTCCAAATTATGTCACAGTTCTTTTATCTTTGGCCGGCGGGACAACTTGTGGCTCAAATAAGTGCACCTTTGAATGCTAGGGATTATCCTACTAAAGGATTTCAAGCCAATAGGTATGAGTCAAGAGATTTAGTAGAAAATCCAATGAAAGCTTTTGATGGTGATTTAAGCTTTGACATATTTGATGAAGAAGATGAGGATGAAGTATTGGATGATTGCTTTGCTAAAGTGGATAGGGATAGAGATCTTTCACCTTAAAAATAAAGGAAAGGATTCAAGATAAAAGAGACTCATGAAAGAAAATATAGTTGGGATGGTAAAGTGTTCGAAGAGGTTATTCTAAGACAATTATCAATGAGGGTGGAAAAGCAGAAGAAAACAAAGTTCAACTACATCAATAAGATTCAATAGATCAAACGAAGAATTGATGGCATATCAAGATATATTAAAGTAGTTTGAGCAAGAAGACAAGGTCAATAATTAAATCTTTATTAGGCTACATCTTCTTGAAGATTTTCAGTTTTTAAAGAAACATGGATCTGACTCCACATTCTTACTTATTTTAATCTTTCACTACTTAAATATTAGCATTTGTAATATCACCATAGAGTTGGTTATTAACTCTGTGATGATCATAGAATATTTAGCTCTTTTTTCTTCTTATTTTTACATGCATGTTAATTAGAAGGGCTTTAGTCTCGCCTCAATAGAATTAGTAAGGCAAGGCATAGCCCTCTTGCTTGTACTTTTTCTTTTGAGTTTTGCTTTTAATATAAAAAATAGTTGAAGGAATTATTAAGATATCAATTTTTGATAGTCCCCACAATGACATTTTATGTAATTTCACTTTTTCTTTCAAGTAAGATTGTCACACATCGCAATTAATGGTGTCTTTTTCTAATATATTTTTATTTTTGTCTTTATAATTTTTGTTAAGACCACTCGTACTTGGACTTTTGTTATTGGTCCCTTCTTGCCACTTATTAAATTATCTTTTAATTAAATCTCCATCTATCCTTAATTGACAATCGCTTTAGCTCAAAAAAATTATCCCAAATAATTTTTTATACAAAATTAAAGTTTACAATAACTTTCAACTACACTCTTATAATTATTATTAATATTGTACAAATCTCAAAAAATATATAATAAATAGGGTAACTTAATAAATAGTACCTTCTATTTATTATTTTGCTACTATATGTAAGAGAGGATATCAATTTTTGGTAGTCCTCACAATGACATTTTAGGTGCTTCACTTTTTTTTTTCAAGTAACATTGTCACACATGGAAATTAATGGTTTCTGTTTCTAATCTATTTTTACCCTTATTATTTTTGTTAAGACCATTCCAACTTTGACTTTTGTTATTGGTCCCATTTTATCACTTATTAGACTACCTCTTACTTAAATCTCCATTTATCTTTAATTAACAATCACATTAGCTCAAAAAAATTATTTCAAATACTTTTTAATACAAAATTAAAGTTTGCAATGATTTTCAACTACACGCTTATAGTTCTAATTAGTATTGTACACATCTTAAATAAACTATAATAAATATGGTAACTTAATAAAAAATACCTTGTATTTATTATTTTTCTTAGCAAGCATGGAAAACTAAAGTAATAATTAAAGTGGGATGGATAAGGTATTCTTTTAGAGGGGGTGTAAAACATAAACGTGACAAGTAAATGGACTGAATGAAGTAATTTATTAATGTAGTTCAATTATAATTTAGTATCCTTATAGATTATTATGAAGTTAATTTGCATAAAAGATTTAAATTAAGATTATAATTATTTTAATATAAACTTGAAGTAGTTGAAATACTTTTTTTATATACGATGATTCTATAAGACGAAAAATGCAAAGCTCTTTCCACGTGAAATAAAGAATGAAATTAAAACTCAAATAGTATCAAAATAAATGTATTTCTATTTATAAATCAACAAATATTTTTTTCCTTAAAAATTATCTAAGTATGTGATTAAAATTTTAACAACTAGGAAAATATTTGTTTAAATAAATAAGTATAATAATTAAATTCAACATCTTTTGAACATGTAAAGATGGAGAATTTATTTAATTAGTTATATAGTATTTTTAAATATCTAAGATACAAAAAAGATAGGTGAAATACCTTGACAACCCCTTAAATTTGCAAGTCACATTTATTTAACCACTTGAATTACGACTTGTTTCAGTTGAACACTTACACATAATTAAGTGTTTCTATTAGACACCTTCGATTTTGAAATAATTTTTCTATTTACACTCATGTGCCTAGTAAATTTTTAAGTTAACTGTGTACTTTAGATTCATAGTTTCATTAAAAAATTTAATAATATATCGTGTTTCGTTGTGATTGCTAATCCATAAAGTTGCCGAATTTGACTTGGTTTCATCCTAAAAGTGACGAAATTTGACATGCAGATTTCATACTATTTCAGTCTCTCTTTTTAATCAAATAGTCAATATTTTTTTTTCTACAGAAGAATAAAACTTTTGATAGAGACACACTCCTATTTCCTTCTACTTACACACAACCTATCCATAGTTCCCCTCAACTCCCATGTACTATAAACTGAAGGAAAAAATTCATAAAACCACATCTTAAGTTACCTAAATTACTTAAAATCCCTTCACTTTATAAAACTTACATATATCCCTGATTTTCTTTTACAGATACATTCTCCAAATCCTTACTTTTTCGGATACATCCTAACTGGTGAAGCAACTGCTCCAACAACGGCATATTTGTATCTATGGTTTCTTGCCATAACGATCCCCTCTTCTTTCAATTTATGAATTATGATCGTTCCCCCCAAATTCATCATCACTCTCATCTTAACAAGTTCAACAAATTCTATAAAATATCAATTTAATCCATATACTAATTTTTTTAGAGGTTAATTTGTTAACATTATTTTTAAAGGCTTAGTAGATCAAAATCTTGAGCCTTTATCAGTTCAGTTAACTGAATGGATCTAAATTCAGTATCATATTCTAGTCTTGGGATTTCTCAATTAGACAACATCTATCAAAATAAAGATGTAGTTAATTTTGTTTCGGGTATTTTTGTCATGGCCCAAACCAGAGCCTCGTCGCAATGGTTATCTCAAGCCTACCATGAGTCGGAGACCACCACCTTAGCCTAACATTGCCACATACGTGTGTTCGGTCCTCTAAGGCCTGTTAGAGCTCTCTTCAATCTGCTCATGGCTAGATTGATCAGTTTCGGATCAAATAGGAAAAACTAAAAGATTCCACCTCTGGAAAACGCCTACACCTAATGGTCGAGGTGGTCTACCGGTGAGAGCCATACAGGAAAGACATAGATGACACCAATCTAATCTCAAGAACTCTGATTTAACCATTTATGTGCCCTCTTTTGCCAAGGAGGAAAGAATAATCTAAAAAGAGGACAGAACCTAAATTTCCATTAGATTCATTCCTAAACTTGGTTTGTTGCAACAAGATGATTAGTCTGAGAGTACTGGAGAGAAGAGAAAGCGGACCAGAACACAATAAAGATAAACATTAGAAGACAACCATAGATGGAATTGAATGTAGATAAGACAAAGAATGTCTAATAATCAAAACAAACACCCAACCCACACATATCTATAAAAGACTCCAAGTAACAAAGTACCAAACTAGGTCGGGATATGTCCCCGACCATGACAAAGAGAGTTCACAATTTCCAAAGTCTGAAAAGAAACCTAATGAAATGGCAAAGATTTCCAGATGATGGAGGCTCACCACTTCACAACAACTCAACCGATATCTGTACCACTTAACGTTGCACAGGAGTAACAAAAAAACCCTAGGACCCTACATCATGAAACGATGCATTGTCTAAGAATGGTCAGTATGATAAGCACTAACATATAACTTAAAAAAGTGATAAAATAATATCATTTCCAAAATCAGTCAAAACCACATACACACATTCATATACATATATATGATGTCGGGATAGGGTAAAAAGGTAATAAACATGAGAGTTAAAAACCATTAACCTGGACTGTGTATCTCTTTCCAGCCTAAGGGCACCCACGGGCTATATGTGTTAAGTTCTCCCTACTAAAAAGGCCTTAGTGTGTGTTAGCCGCGCGAACCGAGAAAATTCAAAGAATGACCAGAGACACCAATGCTCTAGCCATCCCAAAATATAATGTGTGAACCAAGCACACAGTCATATAGACCCTCAAGCCGGCAAACGTAATTTCTAGTACTGGTCCTCCTTGGATCTCCACCTTCACAATGAGGTACACAACCCACTTTAAGATCAAAATGAAAATTGTTTTGCACATAATCCCAACCATAAACCAAGGAGTCTTATATTAATGGATTTACCACTTGGTATCGTCAGACCAATTATGCTTGCAAGGTAATTCGGTTATGTTATTCCAATCCAATTAACCGATTTGACTCCGAATTTCCCTTTTTAAATCCAAACCATGGCCACCAATGGCCTTTCAAATTTGATTTATCCTCTTAGCTATTAGTGCAATGAAATAGTTTCAAAAGTGTGTTAAACTATGCTAGTTTCATATTTAAAATCCATCAATTTTGGAAAACCCATGTTCCCCATTCCAATTACAAGAAAAGTGCATCCATTACATCACAAAAACCATTCATCAATGCATGGGAAACCATTCCAATTGTAAACAACTAAAAGTCTTTAACCCAATTTCAGACCCATAATTAAATCACATGAACAATGATTAAAACATATTCCATAGTATACGATTTCAAGTTAAGGATGAGAGACGTGACTGAAACACACTAGAATATAGAAAAAATCCAAAGTTTGAAGCTTGAAGGTTAAGTTCCTTGTAAACCCTAATTTTCTCTTAACTTAGGATTTAGAGAGGAGAGAGTAGTATTTGATTTTGATAACTAATGTTAAAAGGGTCCTTTAGATGTTATTAAGTAGCGGGGAATATTGTATAGGTAGGAAAAGACCAAAGAGCCCCTAATTAAAATGTGTAGTAAAAATTGGGTCCATTCATCACGGGTCGGGTAACTACTCATGAGGTTAGACCATGAGTTATTTCCTAGACTCGTTACCTGAGGATCACATTATTGACCCCTCCCTACTATGGTCACGAGTCACTCACCACATCTCGCGACCTGAAGTAACAAATCATAATAAGGATCATGATTAAAGTAGAAACCTTGGGAATCCTACAATTGTGGCAATGATCCCAAACTATGACTCATAATGAGTGATAACGACTCCTCACCTTGGTTGTAATCGTGGCAGCATTGTCAACACTCTATAAAAATAAGAGTCCTAAAACCTAGGGTATTATATTACCCCCTCCTCTCTCTTAGGATCATTCATCCCCAAATGAGGAGCTAAGGTACCCATTAACACGATATCATAGAGAATGCAGCTAGGAACTAAGATCAAAATCTAAAAGTGATAAGGAAGAAAGAAACTCATTCCTTAAATATTTTTATCCAACCCAAAAAAATGGACCAGGTATTTGACCTTCATGTCTTCTTCAGCTTCCCATGTATCTTCTTCCACCTTTTGATTTCTCCAAAGCACTTTTACTGAAGCTACATCTTTAGTCCTTAATCTACGAACTTGCCTATCTAATATCTCCATCGAGACTTTCTCATAAGACAGAGAATCCGAAACACTAATATTTTCCACAGAAACAATCAAAGAGGGATCACCCATACAGTTTTTCAACATCGACACAGAAAATAGAATAAATAGAAGCCAAACTCACGGGAAACTCTAATTCATAGGCAACATTCCTAACCCTCCTCAAAATCTGGTATGGGATAACATAATGGGGACTGAGCTTCTCCTTCTTCCTAAACCTCATGACTTCTTTTGTAAGAGAAACTTTTAAGAACACCCAATCACCAATCTCAAACTCCAACCCCCTCTGCCTTATATCTACATAAGACTTTTGGCGACACTGAGTAGTCTTAAGTCTTTCTCTAATCACTCTCACCTTATCCATGTCTTGGTGAACTAAGTCAAGACCAAATAACCTAGTTTACCAACCTCAAACCACCTAATAGGAGACCTATACCTCCTACCATATAAAGCCTCAAAATGATCCATTTGAATACTTAAATGGTAACTATTATTGTAAACACTCAATAAGAGGAAAATGATCAAGCCAACTACCTCCAAAATCTATCACACTGGCCCTTAGTATATCCTCCAAAGTTTGTATAATCTGTTCCGCTTGCCTATTTTTCTGAGGGTAGAAAGCGGTGCTAAGGTTCACCTTAGTACCCAAATCTTTCTAAAATAAATGTCAAAAGTAGGAAGAAAATTGCATACCTCGATCTAAAATAATGGACACAGGAACTCTATGTAACTTAAAAATCTCCTGAATAAACAACTTAGCATAATCCTCTCCAGAATAGTTAGTCCTCATCGACAAGAATTGAGCAGACTTAGTCATCCTATCCACATGACCTAGATTGAATCATACTAGTTTTGAGACCGCGGTAGACCCATTATGAAATCAATATTGATCATCTCCCACTTCCACATGGGAAACTCTATCTATTGAGACATGCCACTAGGTCTCGAGTGTTCAACCTTGACTTTCTGACAAACCATACACTTAGCCACAAAATTTTCCCCAACCTCTTCATATTGTTCCACCAATAGATATCCTTCAAGTCATGGTACATCTTAGTCGATCCCGGATGAACAATATATCTAGACTCATGATCCTCAACTAAACTATATTCTCGCAGACTATCTACATCATGAACACAAATCTCCCCTGATAACTCAGAATACCATCCCCTCCAATTTTGAATTCCATAACCTTATGTTGACCTACATCATCCATAATCTTCATAAGTATGGATCCAAGGCCTATTTATTCTTTACCTCAACACCAAGAGATGACTTAACCACTTTTTGGACAATTACTCCCCCATCCTCAGAGTCCAAGAGATGAACTCCCAAGTTAGCCTGTGAATATGCTTCACCAATCCTCTTTTCTTATCCTTACATAAGATAAGATCCCCATAGACAACCTTCTAAGAGAATCTACAACTACATTAGCTTTACCAGAATGGTTGTGAAAGATCATGTCATAATCCTTAAATAATTTGAGCCACCACCTCTGCAAGAGGTTTAATTATTTCTGAGTGAACATATACTGTAGGCTCTTTAGTTAGAATAGATATCCATATGCACCTATACGGAAAATTATGTCATATTTTCAAAGAAAAAACTATAGCCTCCAACTCTAGATCATGAGTCGGGGTAATTCCTTTCATGAACCTTAAGTTGCTTGGAAGTATAAGCCACCACCTTACCATGCGGCATAAATATACAACCCATTCCTACATGGGATGTATCACAATACACAACAAAACCCTCAATACTATCGAGTAGGATTAAAACAAGAGCAGAAGTCAACTTATTCTTCAGTTTCTGAAAACTACCTTCACAGGCATCAGAAAAACTTAGCCATTTTCTGAGTCAACCTAGTGAGCAGAGAAATAATAGAAGAGAAACTTTCCTTACACTTCCTATAATACCTCGCCAAGCCTAAGAAGCTCCTAATATCAGTTGGAGTCGTAGGTATGGGCCAATTTTTAACTGCCTCAAATTTTTGTGGATCCATATTGATCCCCTCATTAAAAATAACACACCCAAGAAAATTCACGTCATTCAGCCATATGTTTCACATACAACTTTTAATCCTTAAGAGTTTGCAACATAGTTCAGAGGTGATTTTCATGATCCTACTCACTTTTAGAATACACTAAGATGTCATTAATTAAGACCATGAAAAACAAATCCAAAAATGATCTAAACACCCAATTTATAAGATCTATGAAATCAATTGGAGTATTAGCCAATTCAAATAACATAACCAGAAATTCATAGTGGCCATACCGGGTGCAAAAAGTAGTCTTGGGAATATCTATCTCCCTAATTTTTAGCAAATGATAGCCCAAATGAAGGTCAATCTTAGACAAATACCTACCACCCTGAAGCTAATAAAAAAGATCATCAATCCTAGAAAGAGGATACTTATTCTTTACTGTAACCTTATTCAATTGGCAATAGTCTATACCCATCTAAAGAGACCTATCTTTCTTTCATATTACAAGCATAGGAGCACCCCAAGGAGAAACACTAGGACGAATAAAACCCTTATATAGAAGATTATTTAACTGCTCTTTTAGCACATTTAGTTCAGCCAAGGTCATCCTCTAAGGATGAATAAAAATAGGATGGGTATTCGGTAGAAGATCAATCCCAAAATCTATTTCCCTATCGGAGGAAATTCTGGGAAGATCATTAGGAAACACCTCAGGGAATTAGTTCACCACAAAGACATATTGCAAAGAAGGACTTTCAGGGTCAGAATCTTTAACCCAAACTAGATGATATAGACACCCTTTTAAAATTAATTTCTAAGCTCTAAGATAGAAAATGAACCTACCTTTGGCTACTAAGAAAATCCCCCCCCCCCTCCCAATTCTAATACCAATTCATTAGAAAATTAGAAAATGACCTTTTGGGTCCTATAATCCAGAGACGCATAGCACGAATGGAGCCAATCCATCCCTAAGATAACATCAAAATCCACCATATCTAATTCAATAAAATCCACTAATATCTCTCTATGAAATATAGACACCATACAACCCCTATATATTTTTTTAGCAATAATAGACTCACCCACTAGAATAGACACAGAGAAGGGGTTGAAAATATTTTTAGGATCAAAACTAAAGTGCACAGTCATATAAGAATGGGTAGAACCCCAATCAAGCAAACAATACACATTATGAGAGAAGAGCTATAACATACTAGTGACAACATTAGGGGATACCTCAGATTCTTTTAAAGTAGTAAGTGCATAGAGACGGTTTTGGCCAGTTCCAGTACCTAAAGTGGCATCCTTTGGTATAGGAGCCAAAGAAGTGGTGATCGGGATCTTATTAGCTTTGACGACAACTTTAGTTGCAGTATAGTTCCTCTGTTAATGTCTGTGTTGACCATAGTTAAAGCACAAGTTCCTCCCCTTATCATAATACCCACGGTAAAGTTATCCGCAAAATCTATAAGGAGGATAAGACGGGTCTAACTGAGCTTAACTAGATTGATTCTGGGAACCCCATATCTTAGGATTACTGCTAGACTGAAATCGATGATCACTAGTTAGATTAGAAGAAGGATCTCTTCCCAACAAATATGAACTAAAATTTCCCCAAGTCTTCTTATTGGTCCACTTCTTACTATCTCTCCCACTATTCTACTACACTGCTCCCTACTTTGAATATCTGAACTTCTTATTCTACCTCTCTCCCTATTTTACTTGTCTTTTTTTCTCATCTTTCACTTTCAATATATAAACCACAAGTCTGGAGATGTCCATATCATTGTTCAATATTGTAGCCTTACACTCCAGTGCTAAGTCACGAGGCAAAGCAAAAGCAAACTTCCATATTTTGGACTTCATGTGCCACTAACTCTAGAGCATAATGGGATAACTCCTAAAATTTTAGAGCATACTCATTCACACTCATCTTCCCCTGCTTCAAGTTCACAAACTCTTCCGCCATAGCTTTTCTCAACTCTTGGGGAAATAAATGTTCAAGAAAAGAACCCAAAAACTCATCCCACACCGCCTGTTTAGAATCATCACCCCTTATCACCTCTTATTCCTCAAACCACTGGTAAGCCATATCCTTCAACTGATAAGCAGCAAATGCCACACCCTCTACATCAATAGTATGCATCACCCTAAAGATTTTCCCTTTATCATCAATAAACCCCTGCAGATCCTTCTCAACCTTATAGTTTGTAAAGGTTAGGGGATTTAACCTCATAAACTGGCTAACCTGAGTAACCTCAAATAAAAGAGTAACAGAACCAACATGATCAGACTGACAAGACTGTGATGCCACTAACATAGTAGAAATATAATAAAATGAAGGAACTCTGCATTAGAGATATTTTCTTGGGCTGTATTGTCATAAGTATCACCAGTTTATAAAGCTCAAGGAGGACTAGTGGGGACCGATAAAACTCTACGTAGGGCCGCATAGTTTGGAGTAGGGACCCTAGATTGGGTATGCACTCCATAAATTACGCGAGTTCCCCTCATATTTTCCTCAGGTAGGATAAAGGGTCTAGCAAAGTTTCTACGAATGCCAAATCTTCAAGGAAGCATGATCTAAAATGCGAGTAATCTAGGAGTTGGAGAAGTTTCATGACAACTAGACTCTATAGCCCGAAATAGAACACAAAAATGGGAAACATTCCTAAATGCCTTGTAGCCTCCCTTTTATAAGTGCGGTGCTACACACCTATAAAAGGAACTCTACTCAACACGGCATTTTGGACACCCAACAACCCTAAATTGTGCTCTGATACCAAGTTTTTCATAACTCAAACCAAGGCCTAGTTATGATGGGTATCTCAAGCCCATCATAAGCAAGAAACCACCCCCTTAGCCTAATATCTAGAACACAATAAAGATAAACAATGAAAGGCAACCATAGATGGAATTGAATGTATCTAATACAAAGACAGTCTAATAATCAAAATAAATATCCAACCCATACTTGTCCACAAAATCTCTAATAATCAAAATGAACATCCAACCCACACTTATCCATAACAGCCTCTAAGTATCAAAGTACAAAACTAGGTCGGGATATGCCCCCAACTATGACAAAGAGAGTTCACAATTCCTAAAGTCTGAAAAAAACCTAATAAAATAGCAAATCCTTGTAGATGATTGAGGCTCACCACTTCACAACAACTCAACTAATATTCATACTACCTAACGCTATACAAGAGTAACAAAAGAACCCTAGGACCCTATATCATGAAATGATACAGCATCTAGGGATGGTCAGTGGGATAAGCACTGATATTAACTCAGGAAAAGTGATAAAATTATGCCATGTCCAAAATTAGTAAAAACCACATGTACATATTCATATATACATATATAGAATACCGTGATAGGGTAAAAGGTTCATGAACATGTGATTTAAAAATTATTAACCTGGACTGTATAGCTCTATCCATCCTAAAGGCACTTCACTTTCCCTGCTGAAAGGGCCCCAACGCGTGTTAGCCGCATGAACCAAAGAAATTTAAAGTAGGGTAAGAGACACCAAGGCTACATCCATCCCAAAATATAATGTGTGAACCAAACACACAATAATATAGACTCTACACCGGTAAAAGTGGTTTCCACTATTTGTCTCCCCAGGACCTCCACCTTTGCGGTGAGCTACACAACCCCTTTTAAGACCAAATTAAAATTGTTTTGCACATAATCCCAACCATAAATAAGGGATTCTTATATTAATGCATTTACCACTTGGTATCTTCATATGAATTATGCTTGTAAGCTAATCCAGTTATGTCATCCCAATCTAATTAACCAATTTGACTCCCAAGTTACTTTTTAAAATCCAAACCATGGCCACCAAGGCCCTTTTAAATTTATAATTTTAGCTATTAGTAAAATGCAATAGTACTAAAAGTGGGTTAAACTATGCAAGTTCCATATTTAAAATCAAAGTCATGAAAGGTGGGTTGAGCTTAATACCAATTTTCAAGCCAAAATCCATCAATTTGGGGAAACCCATGTTCCTCATTCCAATTACCACAGAAGTGCATTCATTCTATCCTAAAAACTATTCATTAATGCATGAATGACATATTCAAAACATAAGAAAATCATTCCAATAGTAAACAACTAAAAACCCTTAACCTAATTTCAAACCCACAATTAAATCATATGAACAATGATTGAAACATATGTCATAGTATAAGAATTCAAGTTAGGGATGAAATACATGCCTGAAACATACAAGAATTTAGAAGAAATCCAGAGTTTGAAGCTTGATGGTTGAATTTCTTATAAACCCTAGTTTTCTCTTAATTTGGATTTAGAGAGGAGAAAGTAGAGTTTGATTTTGATAACTGATGTTAAAAGGGTCCTTTAGATGTTATTAAGTTGTGGGAAATAATGTATAGGTAGAAAAATACCAAAGAGCCCCCAATTAAAATGTGTAGAAAAAATTAGGCCTAGTCGTTACGGGTCAAGTAACGACTCGTGAAGTCAGAGCATGAGTCGATACCTAGACTGATTACTGAGGATCAAATTTATAACCTCTCATTACTATGGTCACGAGTCACTCACTACGACTCATGACCTGACCTAATAACTCGTGATGAGGAGTCGTGATCAAAGTAGAAACCTTGGGCAACCTACTATTATAAAAATGAGTCCCACCCTATGACTCGTGACGTGTGATAATGACTTATCACCTAGGTCGTAGTCATGGTAATGTAATCAACACTTAGGAAATTTCAGAGTTCCAATACCCTGGGTATTATAATTTTTTACAAAGACTCATAAGATTTTCATGAAAATAGATCTAAATACCAAAGTGATCTCGCCACGATGAAGAAGTTACGTGAAATGATGGCAAAAAAATATAAGAAAAAAGGTACTGCTAATGCTAACAAAAGAGGAGCTGGTACTTCAAGAGGTGAAGCTCGTTCAATAAAAAAGATTGTTGAAGTTACAATAAGAGACACCCTTCCAAAGGTATAACATATTTGTTATTGGATAATAACATAGGTTGAGATACCTATTTAAGTGCATCATATATGTTGTTCAGCTTAGATCTATGTGTATATTAAATAAGTATTTTATGTATCTCTTGCTAGTTATATGTTTTAAAGGTTGGGTGTAATGTATCTCTAGTATTTTTTACTAAAGATACATTGAGATACATTAGTAGGAGATATAGATACATCATATATCCTAGTTCTGTTACAATGAGATACATTTTATAATTCACTGAGATACATTACAAAGATAAAGAGATACATAATATATCCTAGTTCTATGTTACTCATTTATACATAGAATATTAATCTTGGGTTTTTATTTCATTTGTTATAAAAATACATATTGTAATGTATCTCATGTATTTTTATCTATCTATACATGACTTATTTCACCGATACATTTAATTGATGGGAAACTTTATTTTGTATCTCATTTTCAGGGTATGAGTTATATTATAAATGAGATTCCACCACATCTATTAAGGTTTGGAAGCCCCTACAAATCCAAGTTAAAAGATGATTTTAAAGAGGTTCTAGGAGAAGTAGTTAAGTTGTTTGGTCAAATGAATTTTGGTTGTTACCTCAAGATGTACAAGTACAATTATGTAGGCTAAGTTATCAAATGTCTACTGATGCTTGAGATTCAATAGAACAACCAAAATGAACTGCATGTTTTCATCACAGGCAATATTCTTAGATTTTCTATCTTTGAATTTTCCCTACTCACTAGTTTGAAATGTACTAATAATATCAAAGATTTCAAATATCCCGATTCATCTTCCAGCATCCTAATGCATAAGTATTTCCCCCCAACCAACAATGGTATTGATAAACTAACATTGGTAAAATATTTTTTGATGGGAAAGTTTGACAATAATCAAGATGCTCTTCAAATGGCCATTTTATATTTTATCCACACAATCTTGTTTTTCCAATTAAAAGATCCACGTATTCCCATGACAAATTTTAAGATGATTGAGGATGACAAGTATAAAAAGTTTTCTTGGAAAAACGTTGCATTCTTCAAGTTGGAGATTTCATTGAGACAAGAGTATTTTATCGAAAAGTAGTTATATAGGTTATATGAAATGCCACATATAATAAATTTGCGAATGTTCAAAAGTTGTTCTGAATTTGAAAAAAGCATAGCTATTCCCCGGGATAACCAAATCCCAAGGATTTTAAACTGAAAGGTTATGATAGTCAGACCACAATATGATCAGTTTATGATCGACATGGTTAGTAAAGTACATTCATAATTGTTAATTTATTATTTTTTATATTTTGTTGTTGTAAGATATAAGATTGCTTTTTCTATTATCAATCCATCAATCATGATAGTCAGAAGTTAAAACAACTTTATATATTCGTTAAAAAAAGGATGGACCATAATGACAAGATACATATTTTGGTTAACAAATATATTTGAATTCATCTAACTTGATTAACTGATAATGAGTTGGTGTGTGTATTTTACCCATGGAGATTAATTAAACTAGTTTTAATTTTTTTTTTGTATTTAAATTTTTTGCACATTAGTCATATTCTAACCTTGTTCCTATTGTGGAGGAGCTTGATAAACTAGAGTTTTATTCTATCAGTATTGATTCGTATGATCCTATAACATGAAATATACCAACAACATCATATGGTATGATAAGATGAACGAATCCCGAAGTAAATAAAACACCTGTTGGTATGGATCATGATGATTTTGGGAATTTCAGTACCAAGCCTCTTAAGTATCTAATGAAGAATACAAAGAATGCACCAGTTACTATATCTGTCTCTCATTAAAGAAAAGAAAAATTATTTCAGTCCAAAAAATGTAGCCCGAAAAGGAGAATTTGGGACCTATTGAATAATCTACCAATAGATCTTTGAATTAATTATTGTTTAATACAAACTTAGAATCACTCGAGTAGGATATAGTCATTTATCCAAACATATGTAAGTATCACTTTAATGTTGTCATTTGACTTCATTAAAGACACTTATAAATTCTTCCTCTTTATATTATAAAATGGGTCAACAATTTAATGACCTTCAAACACTGGTCACTGATCAATACATAGAGAGTATGAAATCATTAAAGTTGAAACATATTCATGAGAAGAAGGTAACTTCATTTTCAGTTTATGAGATTCGTATTAATTACATTCTTATTATGTGGCACCCTACTAACTTTTAGGTTGAACTTAGGAAGGAGAGCCCAAATAGAGATCACCATTTAGATGGACGAGGTGATGCTGAACGACGTAGTAAATCTGACATTTCAAAGGTATTTTCGATACATCACGGTTATATTGGACAGGTGAAAGTCAACCAAACACTGATGATTATCAATTACATACATATAACTAACTTAAAATTTATGAGAATGACATCATTAATAATCATAGCATGTTGCACATAATTTGACACTTTCTTGTGATGTTGTTGAGATATCATTAATAGTCTTACTGTGTTAATAGTAACTTTCAGCTAATAGTTCATTTTTTCTGCAGTGAGTATGATTAGATTTGAGACATAATGTATTAACTTTGACACTTCCTTGTAAGTTAATAAGTAGGGTGGTAATGGAGATGTTGTTCTCACCCATCAATGAGTTAGGAGTACCTGTTTGTTCTCCTAATTCTTGCTTGTAGAGTAGATAAACTATCATTATTTTATATATCCTGAATTATAAGGACCCTTTTGTATATATCATAATAAACTCGCATTGCACAAAATTAACTTTCAGGTTGAATATGTAAAAGAGAGCCTTAATGGAGACCACCCTTCAAATGGACAAGGTGATTCTAAACGTCCTGTTAAATTTGATAGTCCAAAGGGCATCCAGATCCATTCGAATGATAAGGAATGGATCAATGTCAACCAAGAACCGACAACCACTAATCGCAATCATGATAGTCAGAAGGTAAATATTAACTATGCCTTTATGCATGTTATAGTAGATAAAATATATATCTCTTATAATGTTATAGTAGAATGTATTTGTTGTTGTAATCGTATGCATCTACTATAGTAATATGTATCCCTTACAATACTGTTGTGTAATATTATATTTATTGCTTAGTTGTTGTAGATGTAGCATGTATCTCTTTCAATGTTATTGTGTGATAATATGTATCTAAGACATTTAGTTGTATTAGTTATCTTATATATTTCTTATAATACTAAATTTTACGTATTTCCTATGTTAATTTATTCATTTCTTATTATTTTATGTATGATTTTTTACACTTGTCTAACAAATTATCAAGGAAACTCACACTAAATTACTGCCTAGTAATGTTGTAGAAGAAAGAGAACCGCCCATATCAAATGTTGCCACTTCAATTTTTGCTCTACCTTTGTTAGCTTACGCAACTTCACCAATCAGTGAGAGTCAATTTCTCATTTTAGTGATATAACATTACTAGTTGTATTTCCTAGTTCAAAAAAGCATATAACAAATGATGCAAAGACACTCAGACAACAGACTAGACAACCGTCGAAGGTATTTTAGTCTCCATATTTGACAGAATTTAGCTCTAGTTCAAAAGGAAAAGATAAAGACATTTTAGATGTGCGTCAAACCTATCCATTCAAAGGTTATAATATCATAGGAGTTGTTCTAACTCATCTGATGTCATTGTTTAAGGAATGGATACTTGACGGTCTTTACAAGCAACATGCACTCTAGTAAGTCAAATTTTTATTTCTTTAACCTAAATTAATAATGTCCAGTTATTAATGCTACTTTTTTTTTTCAAATTTACAAGAAAGATAAGGATGACAACTACAGAGTTAAATGCTCCAATTTTGGATTTTGATAACTTTATTTTATAGTTGTGTTTTCAAATACGAAGAATTGATTTTACCTTATGTACCAACCCAACAAATGCTGGAATGTCGAGGTATGATTATACGTTTTATCTTTAAATTCAAATTAAGTATCAGATTATGCAACACCAACACAAACTTAAAGAAAATCAATTTCCTAAATAAGTAGTATAGAACATAAAAATATAGCAGGTTTTTTATAAAACAGATGATGTTAAGAGTCTAACATGTAGCTACTTATATTATTGAGGTATTTATCAGTTGTATATCAAATTCTGCAACATGTGGATGTCATTTTCTACTACTTGTAGAAGAATTCAAAGAAACTAACAAATCTAAGCTACAAATACACCACGGTGAATTATGTTTTCAAAATCTACATTGACAAGACGTATAGGAATTACTATCAATCAGTCGGAGAGAAGGTTCTTCCTACTCAAGAGGCATTTGAACATTACAGTGTTGTTGATCATTATGAGAAGTCGCTTATTAACACAATTAGAGAATTTAGTTTATCAGATGGTATGCCTTGGCATCTTCTAGACGAGGTTTATATCCCGATAAATTACGACAGTGAGTTTTATTAGATTCTCACAGTCTTTGTATTGAAGGAGCGATGAACTAATTTATGATTAATATACTCATCAAGAAAAAAAGCATAATGCAGTGAGGTCCAAAAGTTGGTAATAATGCTGTCAACTTACCTTTAGTATAGTAATTTTTTAGAACAAAAGATTCTAACTTACTGGTTAGAGTTCGAATCGTACAATGAAAATGAAAAGAGAAAAAAAAAACCATTTAAAGTTGAATGTTTTTGGCATTTCCTAGAAAGAAAACAACAATCTATATGTATATTTTTATTTTTATTTTTATTTTGAAGATAAAATAATCGGTAATTACACTATTTTAAATAATTCACACTGCAGGAATTTTTCCATTAATTGAGATATGCATCCTTGTTATGCAATTATAGAGTTGTTAAGGCTAAGAATAAATATTTTAATGACAATGAAGACCCACTGAGATCCAAACGAAGTTTCATACCACCAGTTGCAGAAGATGTGGTTACTGTTGAATAGTTGTAGTTATGTTTGCTATGTTTAACTTTGAAATTGCCTCTTTTGTTGGGTCATTTAGAAATTTATCTACTAGTGTTTCTTGTTTGCTGACATAGTCATGTCATGCAACAATTTAGTGTACTTCTTTGCTAATATTTTATGTTGAAGTATAGTTGAACAACTATTTTATTTTAATTTTATTATGTAATGCTCAAAACATGGTACTTAAAAGGTCGTTTTAGGAACTATTTCAATTGTTATACTTATTGATTCCAGTGTACCATTTATGACATAATAATTTTGTGAGTCCATATATCAGTTAGTATTACAGGTCTGCGGGTACATGTGTCACATACATAATTATTGTACATCTGATTAATGTATCTGCACCAGATACATAATTATTGTACATCTTATTGATATTTCTATACTAGTATATAATTATATGAACCAGATACATAAATGTATCGTCAAAATATTATGTTCCAGATACAAAATTATTGTCCATGTATCAGTTAGTTTATGTACCTGATGTATTGTACATGTACCTGATACATAATTACAATTGAAACATTATACAATAATAATATCATTAGAAAATTATGGTAGTGATGTATATATACAATTTAAATACAAATATGTAACTTGATTGCCTCAAGCGTATCAGATCATTTCTAAGTTTTATTTACAAAATAATATGTACTAGGAATAATTTTTAATTGATGTGCTGGTAACACTCAACTTACACGTCAAATTAAGTGTAAGACAATCGTTGTCAATATAATACCCAACTTTGAGTTGGGTCAAATCCACAAGGAACAATGTGAATGGTGATCGAGTAAGTTTGAAATGAAAGCCAATTGCTAAATTCAAATATGAGATACAAAAATTTAGGGATTTTGAATGTTTTGAAAAGTCTAAAACAATTTTTGGGCTTCAGAAGACTAACTTGAGGCTAAGAAAAATTAGGGTATAATCAATTAGGAACGGAGCTTAAGGTTAAACCATTCTAGGTGTGAATCATACATGGGTAATTGAGAATTTATCCAAGTTTATCCAGGAGTCGTGGGTAGGCTAGATTTAAATTATTAGCATTAGTTTTTCAACAAAATACTAAATTGCACTCATGGATCGGTTCGAATACCTCATGAGCATGTCAAACTTACCTATAAAAAACCTCAACTTAGCATTGCTATTTCTAGGATGATGCCCATCAAGCTAGCTAATCACATAACATCCTTATTTCTAAGATAATGCTAAGGAACTAACTAGTATAGAATAGTTGTTCACAATTAATCATCACCCACATCCCTCTTTCAAGGATGATGTGGGATCCAAGTCAAGTTGGGGTTTTCACCCACAAATCTCATTTCAACTATGGAGTAATAGAAAAACCTACAACATATAACTAATTAGATACATAAACAACACCCACGCATAAATCACAATCTATTCAAGCATAACCCCAAGAGGAAGAACTAGAAACTCATAAAGATAATAAATAAAAATATATCAAAATTTCCATCAAATTGATTCATGAAAGATAAGGAGAATGTCAATCTACACTTTAAAATGTCAAACTACACTTTAAATTCCAATAAATCTTCAATAGAATTTGCCAATTCTTTACTTCAAATTTACTCTAATGTCTTCTTAGCTCAAGATTAGTACCAAATTTTGCTCCAAGCTCCAAGTGATAAGATAAAAAGTGAAGATGAAAGATAGGATGAAAGATGGTGAAAATGAGCTAAAAACCCCTATTTAAGCTACAATTCCACATTAGCTAAATATTACAAAAATGCCACCTTGCTATTGGTCTCTTTAAGAATATTATAATTTTTCCCCTGAACTTTTTTTCTGCCCTATCACGATCATCATCTCTCAATTGTGATTGCGATACCGCGAATGCAATGATCATCTTCCAATCACCATTGGTTGAGTTGGCTACTGATCACAATCGCGACCCTCAGGCCACAATCGCAGTAACTGAGGGTCGATTCTTTGGCCTGATTTCCAGCATTTGCTTCTTTTCTTTCACATGTCTTCTCTTTTACCTTTTTCTCAACTCATTTTTATCAAGTTTCCTTTCTCATCTACCCATTTCAACTTTTACCTACACAAATGAGCATTAAGTAAGATATTAATAATAAATAAATGAAAAAGCATGATAATTTAAGCTTAAAAGGTGCTAGTAAGTTGTCAAATTTATGACTTATCAACACCCCCAAATTAAACTATTGCTTTACCTCAAGCAAATGAAGATAGTTCAATAAGATACGGTTTTAACTCAATCCCACCCGAAGAAAAGCTATACTAAAGGAATATGCTAATAAAGCTCTACAAAGACTTTCCAAACATATCATGGCAACAAGTAAATCAAAACTTTTCAATAAGCACATATTTATGATGCAAGGATGCAAGTGTATATCAAATGAACCTTCCAAATCAACAAAGCATCATAAGAGGAGACACAAAATCTTCAAAGATTGTCTAAATCTGTACAATACAACTTTCTTCATCCATTTACCCAAACCGAGAGTAAGACTTTACCCTCTACCCCAAAGTATCTATGCCGCTCGCATACAAGAGTTAGCTCATCACACAATGAGACTTTACCATAAGACTTTACCCTCACTCTCGTAAAGATATTCAATCACAATGAGTAGAACCATAGGCTTTTCCTTTGTGTTTTTCGCCACTAATATAGACTTACTTAGGTTGGAATCACCAAGGTCTTGCGGGTCTACATGAAAGTTTAATGTGCAGGGAGAAATATTTATAGATCAAGTGACTAAGAGACCTCCTTTAATGCATTAACTCAAACCTTCTACCCCAAAATTTTAAATTATCCACTTTATTTTTGTTCAAATCATTTCCCATATGTCCCTACCTTTTTATTAGCATTTACCAAATAATTTAAAGCCACTATTTTTCTTTCTTTATTTCTTTGACTTTTTCAAGAGAATTTCTAACTTTAAGCTCTTTTTATCCCCCCTCTCAATTTGTCTCATTTCTCTTCATATTCTATGGTCTAGGCTATACAACTATACTATAAAGTATATCTCTTGTCTCTTAATCACATGATTTGACAACCTTAAGCACACCTTTCTTGGCTCATCTTGACACATCATATTCATCCCCCCAAATATGGAGTTTGAACCACCCTTACATTATTCTCCCAACTACACAAGACCCCCAAGGCTTTTGCTTATATTTCATTGCTTAGGATCATGTGATACATCAAAGGAGGTTAAGTACTAAAAGGGAGATTTTTAAAAGGGTTAGGTGTTATATCATGGTTACCATTATAATAAGAATGAAAGATGGGTAAAAAAACTCAAATGGGTTAACTAGGAAACAATGTTAAGATGGGAATCTGGCTATGTGACGAGTCAAAAAGGGCCTCGGATCATCCTCCAAACTAAGTTTTTCTAGAATTTTCCTTTGAACACACTCGGAGAAAGTTCTAGACTACTCATATGTACAAGGATTATTCAAACATCTAACCACACATGGCATCGTACTCATAGATCAAGAAGTTAGCCCTCCAATAAATTTGAGCAATTTGAGCTTCATAACTTACTCCAAGTCAAAAACTCATCCTTATAAAGAGAGAGCCAAAAATTGAATTCAATGGTCTCACTCAATAGGAAGTTCAAAAACATCCTTGATCTTTTAAAAAAACTATATCTTCTTGTTTTTCTCAAAATCATTCCATTTCTTGCCAATGATATTTTGAAAGTATTTTGAACTTTTGCCTCTTCCTAAATAATTAAAGAAAAACTTAGGGGAATGCAAGGAAACATTATCATTGCACTTCATGGGATTATTTCTTCACAACTTCACATATTGCCCATTTAGCTCATAAAACACTCATGGCACCAATAGAAACACTAACGACCATATATCCTTAAGAATGGTGTCACCCAATCTATCATAGGGCAAGTCAAGCATTCATGTCTCTTGGGTTACTTAGACTTCACTCGGGGATGCTATGATAAGCACATTAATTAATCAAAACAAGGACACAATATTCATCAATAATTTCAATAAAAAACCACTAGTTATCTAACATTTTAGACCAATTGGACTAAAAACTACGCTTAAAAAATAATCACACAATGCCCCAAGAAAGTTAACATTAACCTTTAAAAGAACATAAGGCATCCCTCTCTTAGCGATATTTTAACAAACATATAGTGTGCATGAAAGGTAAGAGCTTAAAAAATAGAATAACAACACATGTGAGTAAGCTCAATGCATCAATTCATCACCAAGTACACCATTTGTAATCATACTAACCCAATTAGATCAACCACCACTCAATTAAGCAAAAAAACTACAAGTGGGTGTTTCATCGAATACAAAGTGTGCACTAGAGTATGGAAGCAAGAATTTTTGCAATTGCGCATTTGAAACAAGGCACACATTCAAAAAATTTCATCCCAATAACCATATTCAACCAAATTAAGCTAAAATTATGTAAATTCAAACCAAAAGAAACCATGTGGAATGTGATCACTACTCATACTTTAAAGAAACTTTAACTAAGAAACATACCTTGTGAGATTGTTTAAGAGAGAAAAATGATAAAATGAAAGTCCAATATACTTATCCGGGGTTTAATTCTTGAGCTGCCCTTTCCAACTTATGTTTCACCTGCAAACACCAAAAAATAAGCTGAAAATTGAATAAAAAATATTAGAAAACATCAAGAAAAAATCATTGGGTTGCTTCCCAAGAAGCGCCTTAGTTAGAGTCGCGGCACCATATCTTTTGACAATCATTTATGTCTCCACTTAGAAGATTTGAATCGTAGGCCTAAATTTTGATTTATATATCTTCGAGGTACCTGGGCAAAGATAAGGGCACAATGATACATATTCTATCTCGCCACTTTGAAGGCTTGAATCTTTTACCCAACTTCATATCAAACTTCCAAATAGGCTTGTTGGGTACCGGTGTGAACATCAAGAGACCACTAGTTAAACATCAAATTTTAAAATTTTTGGCCTTCAAGTGAGGGACGTCATTTTTCTTTTTTCGAATGAAAAACTCCAAAATATAATAATTTTGTACCTCATCTCCAAATTTTGTCATTTGCTAGGTTGGTTTGACTTTCATCACATCCACCAAGCGTAATGTCAAAAAGTGATTGGAATAAGGTCATTTTCCCAATTCCAGAGTTGCATTCTTCTTGACATTCTTACCTCAAAATGAACTAGAGTCTTCACAAAGAATATGCTTAGCGTTTTCATCCAACTCTAGTACTATTTCTTCAGTTTTGGCATCCTTCATTATTTTTGGTTCGGTTGGTTGGCAAATCACCAAGAAAACTTTGACATCGAGCTCATTTTGAAGATTGGGCTTATCCATGGTACTTGAAGGATCAGTCTCCTCACCTACTTCTTCTTCCTTTCCAAATGCCACCATAGATTGATGCAAGCAATGCACGTTCTCCTCTATTGTAGTCACCCAATTGAAGAGAGTTAAAAGTATTGCTTCAATACTATTATATCTGATACGTTGTTCTTCCTTTATCACATCATGAAACCTATCAAACTCATAAGAAGAACTAGCATTTTGTTGGCATAATTAGGGGGGGGCATTTGGATAATCACTCCAATGTCCATTTTGACCACCATACAAAGAACAATCATACTCCCAATAGGATCGAGATGGTGCACATATCTCTTTCCTGGGAGCATATTTATAATTTTGTCAAAAGTAGGATCCACCACAATATGGACATAGATCATCAAGATAAGATTTGCAACCACCAAACTTATATTAATTCCAAGATTCCATAGTAACAAGCAAATAAAAATAAATATCTACCTTACATAAGAAATAAAATAAAATCACAAACAAATATTTACAAGTTTAAATCCAAGCAAGTGAGCTAAAATTCCAAACTAACTCGATAAGCCAAATTTATCCCCAACAATGGTGTCATTTTTTATAACGCTCAACTTATACGTTAAATTAAGTACAAGACGGTCATTGTCAAATATCCAAATTTTAGTCGGGGTCGAATCTACGTGGAACAATGTGATAGTGATTGAGTAAGTCTGAAATGAAAGCTACTTGATAAATTCAAATATGAGATACAAAAATTTAGGGATTTTTAATATTTTCAAAAGTATAAGACAACTTTTAGGCTTCTATAAAACTAACTTGAGATAAGAAAAATTAGAGTATAATCAGTTATGAACAGATCTGGGGGTTATGCCATTCTAGGTGTGAATTCATACATAGGTAATTGGAAATTTATTCAAATTTAGCTAGGAGTCGTGGGCAGACTAGATTTAAAGTATTAGCTAGTCTTTCAACAAAACAATAAATTGCACTCATGGATTCTTTTGAATACCTCATGAGCATGCCAAACTTACCACTCCAAAACCTCAACTTAGCATCCCTATTTCTAGGATGATGTCCATCAAGGTACCTAAATCACATAACATTCTTATTTCTGAGATAATGCTAAAAAAATAGCTAGTATCAAATATTTTTTCATAATTACTTATCACCTACATCCCTCTTTCAAAGATGATGTAGGATCCAAGTCAAGTTGGTATTTTTACCCACAAATCTCATTCAATTCGGGGTTTTCACTCACAAATCTCTTTTCAACTATGGAGTAATATCAAAACCCACAAAAACTAGCTTTAGATAGATAAATAAACAACACACATGAATAAATCACTACCTATTCAAGCATCACCCCAAGAGGAAGAACTAGTAACTCATAAAGATAATAAATAAAAATATATAGAAATCTCCATCTATTTGATTTATGAAAGATAAGGAGAATGTCAATCCATACTTTAAATTTCAATAAATCTATAATGAAATTTTCCAATTCTTCACTTCAAGTTACTCTAATGTCTTCTTAGCTCAAGATTAGTACAAAATTTTGCTCCATGCTCCAAGTGATAAGATATAAAAGTAAATATGAAAGATAGGATAAAAGATGGTGAAAATAAGTTAAAAACCCTTATTTAAGCACCAATTCCACATTTTCTAAATATTATAAAAATGTCACCTTACACTTGGTCTCTTTAAGCACATTACAATTTTGCCCCTGAACTTTCTTTTGCCCTATTGAGGTCGCCATCTCTAAACTACGATCGCGATACCACGATCGCGGTAATCATATATTGATCACCATTGGTTGACTTGATTGTTGATCGCAACCTTAGGCCGAGATCGTGGTAACTAAGGGTCAATTCTTGGGCCTGATTTCCAGCATTTGGCTTTTTTCTTTCAATTTCTTCTCTTTTACCTTTTTCTCGGCTCATTTTAATCAAGTTTCCTTGCTCTTCTTTCTATTTCAATTTTTTTCTATACCAATGAGCATTAAGTAAGAAATTAACAACAAATCAATGAAAAAGCATGATAATTTAGGCTTAAAAGTTGCTGGTAAGTTGTTAAATTTACAACTTATCATGTACTTGTTCAAAATATTTTTGCTAGTGCAAAAAGTTGTATAGTAATAAACTCTCCAAACTATCATCTTAATTAAATTATATATAAATTTTGTGTAATATCATGTTAATGTAAAATTAAATAAGTGTATCCGATGATATATTAAGTGCTTGAATAAAAATAGTTATATTCCGAAAGATATTATTGATTAAAGTTCAAAACTAACAATAATTTCATAATTGATTATGTCCAACAATCAAAAGAATACAATAAACTGCCATAGATTAATATATCTCAATTTGATGCAGATCGAAAGCTCATTCTTCTTTTGGAAAGAAGTTATAAGTATGTATATTGTGATATTCATAACCACTTCAACCTCAAAAATTACTTTTTGATGTAAGAGTTTCACTTGATTGCTTGTGCCACCCTTTTTTGACCTTCTAGGTGGTCTTTTGTATTTTTAGGTAACAAAACCTCATTTTGAATTTTTTGTGGCATAATTCAAACTTTCTTATCTGACATTGAAACATCAAAACTTCATATATCTTCACTAAAATTTCTGGATGGTAATATTCAGAGCAAAATGGCTTCATATCATCTACATGCTTGCTTTTAGGAACTACTATCGCGTGTTGACATGTTATCCCATCTAACTGGATATTCCATAACTATATTTCTACTATCTAAGCATACAATGTATTTTATTCCTTCATCATAAATAGAGTACACATAATTTGACAAAACCTTAATGTAATACCCCGCATTTTTTAGCTAAAATTCAAATTGTTGTTCTTACGTGTATTAACTAAAAACCAATGATGAATATGTAAATATAATTGTCATGGAAATTAACCTAGTGTTAAGAGTGCTTATGAGGTGAAAAATGTTCACAGGAAAAAATTAGAGCAAAGTTGAATTAAGAGCTTTTGATTCGACTAAATTTTACTATTCGATCGTACAAGGGTTAACTTTGAACTTGTTTAACTTCTGAAATATACAGAATTTTTAAGATCAAAACTCACCAAACTATAGATAATTGAGTTCTCTTTCCAACGCATCTGATTTTGCCTTAATCTGATTCCCGAGCAAAAAGTGATGAATATTTTCATGAGGAACCAGTGAGGATCTACGATTTCAGCGTGACACAGACCTTATGCTCTGCGATAAGCAGTGTGGCACAAACCTTATGCTCCACAATAAACAGCGTGCCCGTATTTCACTTTCGTTGTTCAAGGGTAAACAATTCGTTTACGCCCTAAATCATCCTATACCTAATAGTAACGTGAATTGATCATCTTATAACCCCAAAACACACTAATTACGCAATCCCTTTTATCCCAAATCCTCAAGAACACCAAATAAGGTTTCTTCTTCAAGAATTCAACTTCCAAGGTTCTAAATTCATGCTTTTCTTCAAGAGGTCAAGAAGTTCAGGTATGTGGGTATTCAATGAGGATCTCTTTTCATCCTTATGCCAAAAATTATGATTTCTATTCATGAATTTTATGAATTCCATAAACTAGGATTCCATGAAAAACACAAATTCCATGATTCCTCAATGTAATTCTTGAATTCAACCATGAAATAGTATTCTCTCATAATTTCAAGTATTCTTTCATACTTTAATCATGATAATTCTTTACATTGATGAAATTATTGGATTCATGAGTTTAAGTCATGAAATTTCTTATTATGTTATTACTTTGAAACTATAGTATTTAATTATATTTTTCAATGTTAGTGGGTTATTAACACCCAATATCTTGATGATCATGCATGCTACAGTTCTCAAGATTTCAAGTTATTCATACCATGTTTACACCATGAAATTTATAACATTTTATAATAAACACTCACCAGTGTTATATCCTACTAAATACATCTGTTAATATGTTTATGATTACTTCAGATTATGCATGCATTGTTATTTTTAGAATACCATATTTGAGCATATCAGTTATATGTGCACGCACTAGTTTATATTAATATCATTCAGTTGGGAGTAACACTTAGCACCGAGTGAACGCAGGGATGGCAGCTCCTCCATTAGTTAGGCATGGATCATTAGTAGCAGTCCCCAAGATCTAGACCTACAACGTCATCATAGATTATAAGGGGTCCCCTGTCAAAAGAGGCTGACACCCTTATGCTTTGATACATTAGCATTATGGATTCCACATCGTCAGCCATGTGTTGGTACCCCTAGAAAAGTACTAACACCTTTCCAACTGGGCTTACGGGTTGGAACCCGATTAGCTCAGATTGGGGCATGTCGAATGTAGTTAGATCCCATAGTCTCAATTTAGTATTCAGACCACATCAGCTCAGAATTGCATGACCAAGTATTCAGTTTATCAATTATTTAGTTATTTAGTTTTACATATTATTTCAGTACATGCTTTACTTGGTCTTGAATTCGTTTTATATAATCATGCTTTTATTCTCCGTATTTATAGATGATCCTCAGTATGATTTTATAGCCTATTCATCTTTAACTTAAGATTTACATATAGTACTCATATTTTTACCACTTTCTAGCTTACAAAAATATTTTCAGCTCATGATATAGAAATTTTAATAAGTCTTATAGCTTTTACATACAACCATGATTTAATTGTACATTTCAGCAAATAACTTATGACCTGAGTTTTAAAGCATACATTAAGTATTTTCATGATTTAGTGCATGTCTCACATACTCAGTACATTCCAATGTACTAACCACATATATTCATTTGTGGCTACATTCCTTCATGATGTAGGTACTAGATATAGTTCACACACTAAGGTCAGATAGATTGTAGCTTTTAGCCAACAGGTGATGAATTCTCTTATTTTGAGGACTCAAGTAAGTTACAGTTCTTGTATTGTATTTTTATGATTCGTATGTATTGATTTGGAATAATTGGAGGTATGTTCTAGCTATCTATAGTTAGTATAATAGAGGAATCATAGATGGTCAGTCAGATTCATTATTTGAAATTTAAGTTTTTTTTGCTATCTCAGATTTCAGTATTGTAAACTTTGATTAGTTATGTAATAAAATAGCTTATCTCATGATGATTATGTTTCCACTCAGTTGTTTAGCTTTTATATACTTTTTAAATCAGTTACTCAAGAAGTATGTCGGTACATAGATTAGCTTGGAATCACTTGTAGTTCTAAGAATCGTATTACAACTAGAGGTATTCTCCGATTGTGACAAACTTGGTATTAGAGCCCAGAGTTTAAGTGTCCTAGGGTGTCTGTGAAGTCGTGTCTATTAGAGTCTTATGGAATGGTACAGAGACGTTTGTACTTTTTTCGAGAGGCTACAGGTCACTTAAGAAATATATTCCTTCTTTTATATTTTCGATCATGCTGTAGAGATGTTCTCTAAGAAACTTATACAGATTCTTGTCTTTCTCTATTCATGCCAACTCTGCCTTATTCTTAAGGTAATAAAAATAGTTAAGCTTAAATTCCAACCGATAGAGTTTTCTCAGACAGTCCCCATAGATAGTTATAGGATTGCATGAGGGCTCAAAAGGATCTCATCAGTGACTTTGAGTTCTAATGTTTGAAAGTGTTTGTTCTTATTCATGAAAATCATGCACTAAGACAAAGTCACATGCGCCCTCAGATCCCTTCTCAAAATCCTATAAAAGTATATCATCTAGAGTTAGAAGCATGAACCTAAAGTTTAGAAGTAGTAAAGTGGGGATAATATTTGTCTGGATTTAGTAGATTATGTATCCATGGGGCTAGTTTATGAAAAGTGAGCTAGTAGGCTTGAAACAGTATATGCAAGAATTTAAGTGTATTGATTGAAAATTAAGTATGATGATGTAGGTATGATCTAGAGGTGTAGCCAAGGTGATACAAGATTGTGTTATTTCTAAGTTTTTAAAGTGTGTGTACTTAGATAGTACCCTTGAGTTGTTAAGTGCAAATAAGGATAGTAATGTAGTATATGATATTCTTACCAGCTAAGTTATGGGCTATAAGTTGTTGATGTCGGATATTTTGGTGTAATGGTAATCCTTATGGTTTTGGAAAAAATATAAGTTTAGAGATGCGATATTAGTAGGCTATGAAGGAAAAGAGGTGAATTATGTATTTAGTAAGGCAAGTATATTGTCGAGAAAGGTGTAAGTATGTGATGATTATTATTGAAGCTAAAGAAAGTTAAGGATATAATATATTAAGGGAATGTTCGGGAATGAAGTTCGTATAGATCATTAAAAGTTGGGGAATATCCATATTAAGTGCTAGAATCTAAGTTTGAATCTTGGGGGATTGACCTAATAGAAAGAAGAGTTGAAATTCTAGATAGTGGAAATCAGGGTATGCTGATGCTCCTGAAAATTCTAAGTTAGTAAGTGTTTAAGTTATTATATGATGACCATTGGGGCTATAGAAATATAAGAGTTGTATCTCCGAAGAAAGTACTAGTAGCGGGTTTTATACTTTAAGATATAGTCTTTTAGGGTGAGTTTTTTATTTATGTGTATTGTTATATCTTAGACTCTAGAGTAAAGTGGTTATAGTCCAGTTTAAAGTTTATTAAAGGGGTCCGCAGACTTAGAATAATGGCTTAAATCTAAGGGGGAAATGATAGAACAAGGAACCAAGTCAAACTCTCAAATTCTAGTTGTGATGCCAGTGTATTGTAGAACATCGAGGAAGATGCCCAAACTATTCTTATATTAGTGCAATTTTTTGTACTTCGAAATCTACTCATGCCTTAAAAGTCATCTCTATGATCATAGCTTATATTCATGCACTTTATATAGCATCATGTATGCTCTAGTTCCTAGTATATGGAGTTCTAGTTCACACAGAAGTACAAATCATATTCGATGAATTTATTAACTCAAAATTCAAGTCATGCAACTCATGACTCATGTACTCATATTTTAAAGTATGCTCAGTTTCCCAAACTCATGATGCACCCTTAATGGCCAGTAAAAATTCGCATTATGTCATGTATGTACTCAGATTAGATCTCTTTAATGAATCTGCACCATTGATACTCTATTCCTCAGGCCTCAGTTAAGTGTCAAAGTTATGCATAGTATTATTTCATGCTTCAGGATCTCATGTTCTAACTTTTCAGTGACCTCTCCTTATGTAAGGATAGTGGTGCTAAAAATGGATGATCAATTATTTAGATGGAAGAGAGTAAATGTTTCTTATTAGGAAAAAATATTGTTGTATGCTTATTTTTTCTAAGACTATAAGTGTGAAAGAAGATTGAGGTATATACGTCATAGTTAGTTGAGAATTCTATGTGTGTATTCTTGGGGATAGTGTAAAAAAGTTGTTATTGATAGAGGTATTAGATAATATGAAAAAATTTATAGGTGGGATGGTTGCCTAAAAGTTCATATGCGGTTATAATTATAGGCTTGAATGTCATGTTGATACAAAAGTGGATGAATGTATTGCGTGTTAGTGAATTCCTAGTAAGAAGTTGAAGTTAGATGTTGAAGTGGTAAGGAGTAGTATTCTTGAGATAAGAGTTGTAAAAACACATAGGATATTGAATCTATGGTTTAGACTAGTATTATGGTGTTATGAGTGGTACCTTGTGACTTTGAGTAGGCTTGACAATGGTGAGAGAATTTAGTTTAACTCAGGCTTTAGTAGATGGAGTTATCAATGCCTATGTGAAGATCATAAGTGGCATCAAATGAAGGATAGTATTTAAGAGGAAAAACATAGTTGAGGGAGTATTTGACAAGTGGGGCTAAGATTGAAAGTTAGAAGTTGCCTTGCCTAAGGCATAATAATTCTATCCTAGTTTATGTTTTATATGCCTATATTCCATGTTATAGAGTTACAGCTATGTTGCAATTCTTTATTCAGATATCTTATTCAGATCATGCCCAAAATTCTTTGCACTCTATTGTTATTGGAACTTCTTAGAAAGAGTATTGAAGAAATACTTCAGTTGAGTCAGTCCGTATAAATCAGCAATGCATTTTAGCAATCAGACAGATGAGCTCTTATAGTTTTCCATCTTTCCATCTAGTCTTACTATCTAAAGTTTTATGAGTATGGCCATTCTATGAGGTAATTTATTCTCATCCATGCAAATTATGAATTCAGCTCAGTCCATCCATCATGTCTCCAATTAAGATACTTAGTCATGATTCAATTCATAAGTGTTCATAGAAGGATCTCAGTTTTCCAAGTATTCCAGCTCAGACATTGTAATACCTTTTGTACGACCTTAGTCTCGTTGTCTCATGATTTATGCTTAAATAATGTACTTGGTGATACCATAAAGACCTTTTATTTTTATTTCTATACGTGTTTTGCTAAGGGAGAATCCCAAATATGAAGTTACATATGTTATTCCATACTTCTAAAGCTTCAATAAGTTCCTACCCATCATTCGAAGATATGAATGATTCGAAGGAGAAGATAATATAACATCCCGCATTTTTGGGTTAGAATTTGAACTTTCATTCCTATGTGTATTAACTTAAAACAAATGATTCCTATGTGAATATAAGTTTCATGATTTTAAGCCTAGTGTGAAGAGTGCTTATGAGGTGGAAAATGCTCATATGAAACACTTAGAGAAAAGTTGAGTTAAGAGCTTTTGATTTGACCAAATTTTAGTATTCGATCATACAAGGGTCAATTTTGAACGTGTGTAACTTCTATAATATATGAAATTTTGGAGCTCAAGACCCACCAAATTATAGATAATTGATTCCTCTTTTCAATGCATCTAATTTCATCTTAATCTAATTCTCGAGCAAAAAGTTATGAACATTTTCATGAGGAACTAGTGAGGGTTCGTGATTTCAATATGGAACTGACCTTATGCTCTACGATAAGCAGCGTGACACAGACCTTGATCAGAAATGCTAAAACCCGTATTTCTCTTCATATTTTTAGGGTAAACAATTCATTTACATCCTAAATAGTCCTATACCTGATAGTAACATAAATTGATCATCCCATAACCTCAAAACACACCAATTACACAATCCCTTTTCTCCCAAATTCTCAAGAACACCAAATAAGGGTTCTTCGAATTCAACTTCCAAGGATCCAAATTCATGCTTTCCTTCAAGAAGTCAAGAAATTCATGTATGTGGGTATTCAATGAGGATGTTTTTTAATCCTCATACCCAAAATTATGATTTCTATTCCTGAATTTATGAATTCTATAAATTAGGGTTCCATGAAAAGCAAAACTTTCATGATTCCTTCATGTAATTCTTGAATTCAACCATGAAATAGTATTCCCTCGTAATTTCAAGTATTCTTCCATACTTTAATCAAGATAATTTGTTACATTAATGAAATTGTTGGATTCTTAAGATTAAGTCATGAAATTTCTTATCATGTCTTTACTTTGAAACTATCGTATTTAATTATATTTTTCAATGTTGGTGGGTTATGAACACCCGATATCAGATGATTATGCATACTATAGTTTTCAAAATTTTAAGTTATTCATACCATGTTTACACCCTAAAATTTATAACATTATATAATGAGCACTCACCAGGATTATATCCTGCTAAATACATCAGTTAACATGTTCATGATTACTTCAGATTATGCATGCACTATTATTTTTAGAATACCATATTTGAGCATATCATTTATCAGCATGCATTAGTTTATACTAGTGTCATTTAGTTGGGAGTAACACTTAGCACTGAGTGAATGCAGGGATGATGGCTCCCTCATCAGTTAGCAATGAGTCGTTAGTAGCAGTCCCTAATTTCCAGACCTACAGCGCCGCCGTAGATTGTGAGGGGTCCCCCTTCAGTAGAGGCATGACACCCTCGTTCTTTGGGACATCTGCCTTGTGGATTCCACATCGCCAGCCATGTGTTGGTACCCCTTGAAAGGTACCAACACCTTTCCAACTGGGGTTACAGGTTGGACCCCGATTAGCTCAAATTGGGGCATATTGGTTGTAGTTAGCTCCCACAGTCACAGTTCAGTATCCAGACCACATCAACTCATATTGTTTATCAGTTATTCAGTTTTATATATTATTTTGGTACATGCTTTACTTGATCTTCCATTTGTTTTATATGTTCATGCTTTCACGCTCAGTATTTATACTTAATCCTCAGTACAATTTTACAACCTATTCAACTTTAACTTGAGATTTGCATATAGTATGCATGTTTCTACCATTTTTTAGATTACAAAAATATTTTAGCTCATGATATAGAAATTTTAATAAGTCTTACATCTTTTACATACAACCATGATTTAATTGCACATTTCAGCAAATAGCTTATGACCTCAGTTTTAAAGCATACATTAAGTACTCTTATGATTTAGTGCATGTCTCACATACTCAATACATTCCAAAGTACTGACCACATATATGCATTTGTGGCTACATTCCTTTATGATGTAGGTACCAGATGTAGTCCGCACACTAGGGTCAGATAGATTGTAGCTTCCATCCAACGGATGATGAGTTCTCTTATTTCGAAGACTCAAGTTAGTTACAGTTTTTGTATTGTATTTTTATTATTCATATGTTTTGATTTGGGATAGTTGGAGGCATGTCCCAACTATCTATAGTTAGTATAGTAGAGGCTTCATAGATTGTCAAGTCAGAGTTAGTATTTAAAATTTAAGTTTTTCTCTCTCTCTCAGATTTTAGTGTTGTAAACTTTAATCAGTTATGTAATGAAACAACTTATCTCATGATGATTATGTTTCTACATAGTTGTTTAGCATTTATATACTTTTAAAATTATTTTATCAAGAAGTATGCAAGTACATGGGTTAGCTTGGGATCACTTGTGGTTCTGAGCATCGTGTTACGACTAGGGGATAATTTCGGATCGTAACACTTAACCTATCAAAATAAAATCATTGATTTAAATAAATGTTCGATGTATCTCTTATTAACACAAAATGTATGTCTTGTGTATGCAAACATGTATGTATCTCTCATAAAAACAACAACCAAATGTTGATACAAAACCAGATAATACATAATAAACTTTAAGTAAATTGTATTATAACTCAGTCAATATTACAGTAGGCTAAAAAAATGTAAATAAAATTACTAACCGCCAACCGAGAAGATTTTAAAATATTTAACTGAAGAATACTTTTAAATCTCATACCCAATCGTATACTTAGTTGAAGAGTACTTTTAAATCTCTTACGCAATGTTATTTTTGTATATGATGATCTTTCTCTATTTTTGCAATTTCGTGATTCAAAATGTATTCTTGTTTTTTCCTGAAAATCTAAGTTAGGCAATTCACATGCCTCAACCAGTTTTTCATTTATACTCTCGACTATATTTAAATTCATCATTCTGTATTGGTTTATTAGTGCATACATGCGTCCCACTTTTCATATCCAACAATCTCAAGGTATGCCTTCACCTTGTAATCTACCTTGCCAACCCGATCCATAAAAAAATTGATAGCTTCTTGTCTGTATGCCTTTGTCATTGCATATTAAGATTGCTAAGTTTGTATTTTCTTTTTCTGAAGTTTGTGCATTCATTCTTCCATAGAAGTCAAATACATGAATATGCAGAACGTTAGAATACACAATACTAGCAACCTTCATTATATTTTCGTTACAATTAGATACAACACACATATTTTCATACTCTCCAAATGCACTTATAAATCGTTATAAAACCAAGTCCATGAAGTATTATGTTTTGAGTCTACAACACCATACACGGTTGACAATATGTATACTAAAATTAGAAAATAAATATACTATGTCATTTATAAAGTTCCTATCATTCAAGTAATTCAATGAAAATAGATAGTTAGAGTATTAAAATTAATTGCGGCATTATATTTAAAACATCTCAATTCAAGTACCTTCCCCATCAAGAGTGATTGTCGAGAGAAATATTCCCTTATATGCTCCATCTAAATGTGCTCCATCCATAATAACTACTGGTCTGGAAAGCTGAAATCCTCTCATTAATGGATATAATGCTATGAACAGATCCATAAACTTGTTATCTTTGAATTTATGCATTCTAATATGCGATCAAGGATACACTGAATAGAGCATTTGAGAATTAATGTCCACACCAAAAATAGATTTGATATCTACAATTATGTCTGTTGGTGTGTGTGTTCTCTTATGATTGACTAGTTTCGTAGTCGTAAATTAGCTAACGAATGAAATTGTAGCTTTAACTTAGGTGAATATTCTGTCTTTCAAAGGACAGATGTGCACATTATTAAACATCCATACTCTGAAGAGTTTCGAACCCTTTTGACATGAGCCTTAAAAATTCAACTACAATCCTTCGAAAAATATTTTAGGACATAGATGCAAAAAGGAAAATACAACTATATTGAAATCAAACTATTTATTATCAAATATATTACTAATTAATAAACACATGATGATTATTTATGCAATCCAACATTATTTTACACTATTCACTTTAACGCTTAAAGTATCTCACAATTTTTTTCGATACATAAACTAAATTTTGTATCTCACTCTGCTTTAGCAAATGAATTATGTATATCGATCAAATAAGTTCATAATTTTTGCCCGATACATAAACAAATAATGTATCTCACTATGCTCTAGCGAATATTATGTATCTCGATCAAATATTTTAAGAAATGAATGTATCTCAATAATTGCAAATTTTGTATCTTTACCTCAAGATTATGCAACACGTGAGATGCATAATTTATGAGCTAACAAAAATAAAATCTCTACCTCAAGTTGAAAATATTTTCTATTTTGGTTAAATCTAACAAAAACAGATACAAACCGTTAGTTGTCAAATCTTTTGACTTTAAATATGAAAGAATGATCAATGACATACTTTGACATTACATATACCAACGTTTTTTTGTCTTTGTAAATTTGGCCTTCCTTAATGACTACATTGTTGGAATATGTTATTATGTTGTTAACCTTAATTTCTATCAAAGGCTAAGCCTCCAAAATCTCTGAATGAATATGAGTTAATGCTAGTCCTTCCTTATTTGCACCCTCTAAACACATAACTTCTACAATTTCACCTTAAACAATATCTTCCTTTCATCTTTATCAATTGTACTGATGCATAGTGGATACATATCAAATCTGGGTACATTTTTCTTAACCTCTATGTATAACTTCACCCCCATATCATTACAGATAAATAAGGAAGATGGATTTTCCTCTATAATGTTTCAAGCTTGAATTTTTTTATCTAGTTTTGCTAATTTCAAGGTTTGCATCAATTGCAGAAACCAATGTTTCATATGTTATTTATTTGATTACAATGTCATAACTCTTATATCCTTTGTATTTGACATCAATAACTGAAACATCAAAATATCGTAATAACACCGAGATATTCATCGAGAATCGTTGAAAAAATAAGTAGCAAAAAAAGGAGAAGGGAGGAGAAAAATATTTTAGCAAGATGAATGAGAGTCCTTTTTTTTAATATCAACATTATAACTAATTACGATTTTTTGAGAATTTTGACAGTAATTTTGGAGTTATGAAGCGTGATTTACTTCCTAACTAAGTGAATTTTCATTATTTTCCTTTTTACCATGCAATAGTTGTTCTAATGTATGTATTAGATAAGATGTATCTCTTATAAGTAGATGTATCCGAAAAAACATAAATCCAAAATTTTATGAAATTTTGTTAGATGTTGGGATAGGGTGTAATTAGGGGTAAACATATAGGAATTTGGGTAAAATTCATAAATAACATACTTAAGACCATAATTATGAGATTCATAGCAACACTTTCATAATTACTTAAACTAGCAACTTGTATTTTGTATTTCAACAGCCTGTTGCTATAAAAATACATATACAAATCATTTTATTGCCCATATTTAACTCAAATCAGTTGAGTTAAATATGGTATAATTAGTCAAGAATTAAATGTGGAGATTCCTTTTCCATTAAAACCTCTTAATTAATATGATTTCCGTTATTTGTTACCAACTAAAATCAAAATTCAAAGTTAAATTTCATATTATCGTTTTCATCCCAAAAAAATCAAAATCAAATTTAACTGAAACTTCTTCTGTTCAATATCTTCGAAAATTCAAATTAAACCATTACTTTTATTGAAGGTATTTAATCATAATATTGTTTTCTTATACGAATTTCATTAGTTGTTTGAAATCGATTAAAGAATTTTTGTTCTGGATTTTTTTGAACCATTACTGTTATTTCGTTCAAATTTTTTTGATCCATTACTGATGTTTCGTTCAAATATAGTGATCAAAATCGAATTTTCGTTAAATTATTTTTAAATATTTTGAGCCATTAACTATTTTTTGTTAGAGTGATCAAAATTAATTTTTTGTTACGTTGTAGAATTTAACAATTTATTTTGTTAAATTATTTTTTAATATCTTGTAAATAAATTTCAAAAAAGAAAAGTAATGCAACAGTAAATTGAATTGATCGAACAATATACTGATCAAGATTTTTCAAGCTACTAAAACTCAATTTTTTTTTCACTTCTCTTTTTTTTTATGTTTTTTTATTTTTTTAACTTTTTTTTTTTACTCTTTTATCTCTAACTTTTATTTTGAAAATACAAATATGTATATCACATACACATATTCAAAAATATACAAAATACATAGTCATACAAATCTGAATATGTATTTACAGTATAAAATATGCATATGTATCTGCATATGTATTTACAAGAATACATATCTCACTCATATGTATATATAAACATATAAGACACAAAATCTCTATAAAAAGGGACAACTATATACATATGTATATACATATAGGTAATAAAAAATACATGATACAAATCCTATATGTTTATATATACATGTGAGTCAGATATGTATTTCTGTAAATACATATGCAGATACATATGTATATTTTTTACCGTAAATACATATGCAGATCTGTATATCTATTTATTTTATATATTCTTTGAATATGTATATGTGATATAGAAATTTATCTTTTAAAAATAAAAAATAGAGATAGAAGAGTAAAAAAATAATAAAAAGGGAAAAAAACAAAAAACAAAAATGAAAAATAAAAATCTGAAAAAAAAGAAGTGAAAAAGAAAAAAAAAAGTAAAATAGAAATTAGAAATAGAAGTGTGAAAGCAAAAGCAAAAAAAAAAGAAAAAAAGAAGAAGAAAAAGAAAAAAAATATGAGAAAGAAAAAAAAAAGAAAATGAAAAAAGAAAAAAATAAAGAAAAAATGAAAAAGAAAAAAATAAGAGAAGTAGAAGAGAGAAAATAAAGTGAAAAATAAAAAAATGAAAAAGAAAATAAAATAAACAAATAAAACGGAAAAAAATAAAAAAAACTAGCAAGAATTTTATGTTAGAGATATAGAGAGTGATATTTTGAAATTTTGAATATCATGAAGATAATAATCTTTATAATTGAGTTTGATTTGAAAAAAAGAATTTACTAATTTAAATAAGAGTAATTTATGGGAAAGGAAAATAATTGAAAGAGGAATTTAAGAGATTTCAAAACAATAAAAAGTAAAGTAAAAAACAGTTAAAGAAAAAAAAAAGAGAAGTGACATAAAAAGGGAACCTTATACATGGTAACTTCTCAAAGCCAGTAAGTGAGGGACCACACTTAAAATAATGTTATGTTTGCTACACAATGTAATTTCATTAAAGTGTTGCTATTTTTCATAATTTAAGTCTTAAGTATGTTACTTCTTATAATTTTTTCTAGAAATTTATGTAAGTTTTACTGAACTAAAACACAAAAAGCTCAACCCTGCAACTTCGTCTTAGTTCAAAGTTCAAACCCTCACATCTTTTTTTTTTTTTCAACTTTCATCTCTTCACCCCGTAATTTCTGGCCAATTTTCAAAATCTAATAGAGCTTCAAATCAACCACATCAATCAGTTAAGTGGAATAGTATATATTTTCTTGTAGGAAAATTGAATAAGTTGAACTAAGTGTCAAATTAATGGAGTTTCAAATTAAAATAATGTATTTAAAGTATCTAAAATAAAAATTATATCGTATCATTATTTGTATAGATTAGTTTAGGTGTACGTGCTCCGCACCTGTACCTCACTTTATTGAGTTCAAACGTTACACTACATAGGATATTAATCTAAATAACAAGATGAATGCAATAATTAAATTCAACATCTTTTGGAGAATTTATTTAATTAAACCTGACCTTTATAAAAAAAGATGATAGAGACATCAAAATAATATAATTAAATCAAACTTTTACACAAAAAATTTTCTCAAAGTCGTCTGACACTCATGTACCATCTGTAAACTATAACAAAATAATATGATAATAGAGATATCAAAATAATACAACTAAACTTAACCTTGACACAAAAAAATTCTCAAAACAAAGATATAAAAACAATACAATTAAAGCTAGCCTTTACCTAAAAGAATTCTCCAAAGTTGATCGACATTCATCTACCACCTGTAAATTCATTTATGACCTGTAAACTACAACAAAATAATAGAATAGTGATCACAAAGTTTCAGTTCTAATGAAAATAATTCTTTTCTGAGCAAAAATTTTGACCCTAAAAATGACTTGAATGAAAACAAAGAAGATATATGTATACACACACGTTGAATTCTATTATGTTGACAAAAACATTGAAGAAGTTGAGGGTTAGAAAATTAAGCATCCACCAATTTAGATATGCAATCGAATTAAGTTAGATAAGCATCAATCATATTTTCCCAATAAGTAAATCGATTTCCTCTCTAGTTTACGTGCATCTCAATATTTAAAGAAGTATTTCCTTAATAGAATCCTATTTTAAGAGTATTTTTCTAATTAATTAGTACAAGGAAAAATATTAATTGATTCTCCTTTCATATATTTTAGGAGTCTCGTATATTTTAGGAGTCTAGTTAATATAATAAAAATAATTAAATAATAAATTAAAGAAAATAGTGAAAAGACAGTTTTGTCTAAAGGAGAGTCTTTTAATGAAGGAAAAAAAGTTCAAATCATTTTTCTAAGGATTTTCACACGTTTAATATATTATAGATTATAGATATAGATAGATAAACTTGTTGGGGAAGGTTTCATAGTTATGTTACACAATATAAATAGAAAAATTTATATAAGGTAAAGTTCAAGTCGACTTCAAAGTTTTACATATTAGGAGTTTTACATAGTTCAAATAAGAAAAAAATTAGCAATCAATTTTTTTTTTTTGATTTTGAATTCCTAAATATTGAAATAATAATTAAATGTCTAGTTATAGTATAAATTATAAATTCTATAAAAAATAAATAATTCTCTAAAATAGTAATAAACGTCAAAACAAACTCATTTAAATAACAAATAATGTGATTAATTACATTGATATACTTGTTATAGAATGAAAGATACAAGAAAGAAAATTGAATAGAAACTGAATGAAAACTCTTGCTTGATTTTTTTTCTTGATTCAAATAGAAGAGTACATCTCTATCTATAAGAAACTAAATAAAATAAATAAAGAAAATATGATATTTTCCTTATAGCTATAAGACTAAATATTCTTTAATTAATAAACCCTAGACTTAAAAGGAAATAAATAATGTAAAATATTCTTAGACTAAAAAATAAAAAATAAAAATATTCTACCATTAATGAAAATGACAAAATAGAAAAAAGGTAAATCTCAACATTCCCCCTCAAACTTAAGTTGGTGTATCCAACTTAGTTTGAACACTGAATTATTTTTGAAAAATGCATTTTTTTCTTGATTTTGTTGCAACAATCTAATAAATTTGGTCTTGCTCATGTTTATGTTCTTCTTCCACAGGTAGTGCTTTTGAATTGTCTTGGGTGTGTTTGAACTTGCATACTTTTGTGGCACGACCCTTTTGTTTGCAACTTCCACATAATGCATCGGATTTCCACCAGCAAAATTTTTCAAGTGTATTTTCTTTTTGCAGTATTTGTAAGGTGGATAATCAACTTTTCTTTTTTGATGGTTCACATAAAAAATATCTTTAACAACTTTTTCTTCTCTGTAGGTTCTTCTTTGCTCTTGTACTTGAAGAGCTCTTATCAATACAACAAGAGAGATGGCAGAGAGATCTTTAAATTCTTCCAAAGTGAAGATTGACAGAGAGATGTTCTTGAAGGTTTGTGGGGCATTGAAAGAGAGAGTATTGATTGTCATGGTTTGAAACAAGATTTAAAATTATATGGGTTAAAAATTAATTAAAAATAGTCCTACGTTAAAAATAAAAGTGAGGGTTAAAAATAGTCTTACGTTAAAAATAAAAGTAAGATTAAAAATAGGTTGAAAATACGTATGGATTAAAAGTGGTTGAAATTTTTTTTTCTTCAATAAATTCACAGATCCATGAGGATCGATGAAGGCTTTGATACCATTGTTATGGAATGAAAGAGACAAGAAAGAAAATTGAACAGAAACTGAATGAAAACTCTTGATTGATTCTTTTTCTTGATTCAAATAGAAGAGTACATCTCTATTTATAAGATGACAACGAAAAACAATACTAAAAACATAATTTTATTATATGATTTGGCCAATTAACCTACATATAAAACCTAATATTAAAAAACATAAAACTAATAAGAGAGAAAATCTCCCGTAAACGAAAATCTTAAAAGACTACATGGTGGATGTATAGTGTTATGGTATGAAAAGGGGGTCTTCTATTTATAGATGTCCAAAACATTTCTTTCAAGAAAGAAGTTAGCCAAATATGGAAAAAAATTATATTTTTTTCTTTCAGGAAAAGTAAAAGTAATTATGGTAACTTTTATTTTCCATCAAAGAAAAAATAAAACTTAAATATAGTAAGAAAATCAGGGCAAAAACCCTAACAATACTAAATTATAGAAATAAAAATATCAAACTATATACCATTACCCTAATTGATAAGAAAGGAGTTTGTATAAATTAAAATTTATTGTCCTTTAAATGATGTGTTTGAACCAACGGAAAACGGGAGATGGGAGATTAGAAGTAAAATTGTTTAAGACAATTTAAAACTATATTGCTGACTTCAAGATCGAAAAAACTTAATAAACCAAAAAAATGGCTATATGTAAATGTAATAGATAATCTGCTAAATGTTTTACAGAAAGATAAATTAAAAGTACGTCAAAAGTTCTCAATTTAACAAAAAGCTACAGAATTAATAATAGAAAGAAAAAGAAGCTTATAATTCTAAAGTTATCCAAGTCTTAAACCTTCAAAAGTTTATCAATCTGAACCTAACCTGCTACAAAATAATACATTTATCGAGACACAAGAAAAATATAATTGAACCTAATATTTACACAAAAAGTTCGCAAAACCCGATCGAACATCCATCTACCATCCATATTAATCAGAAAAAATAACACATAGTAACAAAATAGAAATTATAAAAAAATAATACGATAATTCAAAAATCAGAATATAAACTTAAATCTAATCTTTATAGAAAAATTAATTAGTATTTCATAATTTAAGAGATAGAAGAATACTCAATTTTAGAAAAAAAAAAAACTAAAGAGAACAAATAATTGAATCATTAAAAAATTAAAGAGAACAAATAATTGAATCATCTAAATAATTTTCTTGCTAAGTAGCTCGACGATGTTGTTTCATGGCCAAAAAGAAGTCATGTTGCTTATACAACAACGAACTCCTATTTTGATGGCAAAGTTACATTGAAATTGTAACCATTATTGTGAAGAATCAAAGTACTTAAATTGCTAGACTTAATTTTGGATCTCAAATTCTATTTGCCTGAATTTATTGAACGAAATCTACGATTATAATATCTGTGATCAGGTTACCAGTTTTACCACAGTGATAACGTGACAAATGAAAGTATTTTCCGTAGTTGAGCAATTATGATAAGTTTTATGACTCAAACTGGCTGTTTTGATCGGCTTGTTAGAGTTAGTTGATTGTTGAGACCCATCACAACTATAATATCTATTATTATAGGTGGATCTACCACCATCGAATTTTTATCAGCTGACTTGAAAGAGTTAGTTGATTGATTGGATTTGATAATATTATGTTTGAGGGACTTTTTAAAACTGTTGATTTTAATTCTTAATTCATCAATTTTATTTTTTTTTGTAGAAAATCTTTTTCAATTTCACAAACTTTAAGTTTAATTTTTCAATTTCTTCTTTTCATTAATAAAGTTCTCTTTTCTTTATGAGTTTTATTTAAAGCAGATGTGACACGATCTAATAGACTTGCAAATTTAAACATTACAAGATTTGATTCTTACTGATTGGATTTTTTAATATCCATGAAGCAGACAACTCCAGTGTTGTCATTTTTATTTTCAAAGTAGTCTTCATCATTTTACTGAAAGCTATTTGACTTTCTTTGGAGGTTCCTCTTGTAGCTTCTAAATAATCATAGCAATGTGGTCATATTTTTCACAATAGTAGCATTTTTCCTCATTCTTGTTATACGCAGTAGTCTGTTTCTTTTGAGTAGTTTAATTTTTCTGTTCTTTGATTTCTAATTTTTTGTAGTTGTCAACTACTATCCTAGTAATAAAAGCAAGTTCATCATCATCCAAGACACCATCTTGTTCTTCATTTGCAACTTTAAAAATTATAGTCTTCTTCTCCTCATCGTAAAGTTGATCCTTCTTATTTCGATGTGTTTTTTCAAAGGCAATAAAATCTCCTCTTGCTTCACCATAAGTCATCTTGCTCAAATTCATACTTTCAAGAGCCACAACTTTATAAAGCTATTGAAGAGGCAAATTTCTGAAAATTCTGGTGATATGATCTGTTACAGAATAAGTTTTTTTTTGCTATTTTGAGTACACCAATGATTTTTCAAATCTGACAAATATTTATTCAACGAATTCTTTATCTTTTATCTAGAAAAGTTCATATTCATAGAACAATAAACTTATAAGAGTTTGTTTATCTTTCTCAGTTTCTGTATATGTGACTTCTAGTTTGTCCCACGTTTTCTTGTCAGTTTCACAATAGGAGATCTTTTTATATTCTTCATCACTGATAGCATTGTGCAATATATTCTTTGCCTTTTGATTTAATTTAAATGACTTTCATTTGTTCATCAGTGTAGTCCTCCAAAGTTGAAATATGTTCATTTGATACTTGACCATCATATGACTCCTTTCCATTTATATTTGCAGGAATAAATAGAATATCACCAAGTTTGATCAACTTCCAAACCTTCATATCATAGGATTTTATAAAGGTTTTATTCTTATCGTCCAATGATAAAAATATTTTTCATTGAAGTAGGGAGGTTTAGCTTGAGATGTACATTCTGTGAATATTGCTCCAACAACAGTTTGGGCCATGATCTTTTCTAACTTTATTGTTATGCAAATATATGTAAGTCCAGGCTCTGATATCAATTGAAAGTAGTAAGAGGAGGGTGAATTAATCTTTTCGAATGATCAATCGACTTACTATTCCAAACAGCTGATGAGCTAAATAGTATATAAACAACTGCTTGAATGGTGTAAAAAATTTTCTGATAGTAAATGTGACACTAGATATTTTATACTATCTTGGACTCCTTGGGTTTTACTTCGGTCCACTTGGATTGCTAGAAATTCTACTAGCTCTTTTATAGTGAATTAAATATTACAATGATTGAGTAAAGTTTTTTGGCATTTACTCACACTTTTTTTTTTTTTCATTTCCCACTCTTAATACAAGCCTCACCGATCATATTTTTCTTTCCTCTCTTTTTGAATACATAGTAAGCTTCTAGAGAATATAATGCTTAATGAAAGTAGAGCAAAGAGTTAGAGAAGGTTGAGATTAGGAGTGTGCAAAAACCGAGCCGATAAAAATGTTATTGATTTATTGGTATTGGATTACTGGGTTAATAATTTTTTAATATTTTATAAAAAAATTTATTAGGTTATTGGTTCGGTTTGATTCTTTTAATTGGGTTATTGGGTAAACCGATAACCCAATAAGTGTGTATATATATATGACTTATTATATATTTCTCTTAATCTCTCTTTAGTTTCTACCAATTAACAAACCTATTATACCTATTATTTCAATTATACAAACACTTAATTTCTCCTAACAACATTTAGTTCAAACTTGAAAATTCTTGTAAATTAAAACGCATCATGTAGGATTTTTGGTTGCAACTAAGATCCAGTTTTTTTTCATGCTAGTTACTACTATTTTTATTTTATGAGTATTTTATTATTGGTTAAATCGAAAACCGAACCGTTCAGGACTAGAAACCGATAAACTGAAAATCGATAAAAAAATATCTTATTGATTTGGTTATTGGTTTAGCATAGTTAAAAATCAAAAATCGATAAACCAAACCGATAATATATAAAATTGAATCGAACCAACCAATGCACAGCCCTAGTTGAGACAAGTGTGTATGTCTCTTCTTTTAATCTTTCATTCTTTAAATAGTAGAGGTTGGGCTTCTAGCCATTTGGAAGATTCAAATAAAAGGCAATCTAAGAGATTTGATTTTTAAAAATTAAATGTAAAATATCCTCTTTCTAAGAATAAAGTTAAATCATAAATAGTTTCTTAAATTAGCCTCTTGAGCCACAATACATAATCCCTAAATAGAGATTCTGGGATCTGAATAGGCCTTCTTTCTTGTGCAAGCGATGTTGAATTAATGGTGAGGCCTTTACATTTGATTTGTTCCTTTTAGACATCTTTGGAGAGTATCTTTTAACATGATTGATACTTCTTTCCTTTTATGAAAAACTCAAGATGACTTCTTCCTTTTTTATCTGCTACTTATCTTACTTGCAAGTTGTCAGACACTGAAATTAGACACTATCATTGGGGATCGTGTCAATCCCCCAACAACTCATAAACAACATATAACAACAATAAAGAAGGACAAAATGGTAAAAATATAGAAAAAATAAAAATCACAACTACAATTGTTACATTTAGATGCAGATTCTCCTTAGAATTTGAATTTGAACTTTATCTTTTAAAATTTATGTTTATTAAATTTACAGTGTTAGCCATTTAAGTTTGTACATTTTGATTTTACAATATTAACCGTTCAAGTTTGTGTCTATTTACTAAATTTTTGTAGCCTTGTATCAAACTATCATCTTTTTATTATTTTTAGTGCTTAAATATTTAAAGTATAAACCACATAAATCCCTTCCCAAGTGAAAGTAATTACTTAAAATTCCTTCTGCCTTTTCCTCCTTCGAAATTGAGAAATATACTTATACATTAGGTTGTCCCTCCTGCATTGCTGCAATGTTTGAAAAAATTGATTAGCCTATATTTATGGAAAGAGAAATCTGCTACTATCTTTCTCTTAATTAATGCCATTAATTACCTATCATTATGTGGTGTATGATTAAATATAGTAACTGAAATTCAAATTCAAAAAAAATTCTAAAACATCACAATAATTTTCTTCTTTGTTGAATTATGTTCTGGAAAAAAAAGGGTTATCAACTATTTTCTTCAATTCTAAAAAATATCAATATGAACATCCCCATATTGTTGCGTCATTCGGGTATTTGGGAGTCGATAATTATTTATCAATCCTACAAAAGTGATTCAATTATTATTTCGAAAAGTATAACCTTCTTGAAATTGATTGCTATGATTGTGATAAAATTGAATATTGATAAAGTTCGTAAAAAAATTAAAGTAAAATACATTGTTGAAGGTAATTCTTCTCCAATTATCATAAGAAATGACAATGGAGTGAGGATTTATATGGAGTTGAAGAAACAATTTTCGGGATTCGTCAATACGGTATTTCATGCCCTGAAAAAATAAAAACAGACTCAAATTAAGAGAGAAAAAGATAGCAGCAAACTGATACATTTAAAGATAACATTATACAACTTTTGCACATGTATGTGCGCATATTATACATTTAAAAAATAATCTGTAGTAATGGATAATGTCATACTATACATTCAAGTATTAACATTAAATATGTATACTTCTGTATCCTTATTAGAAGGTATAATGTAACCTTATACAATAGTAATACTTTTTAATTGTACAATACCAAATAATACATAAAATACCTCTTAAATGTAATAAGAACTTCTTAATGTATAACATAATGAAATATATAGCAGAAGAATTATATTATACATTAGTCTTTCAAAATAACTAATGTATAATGTATGATATATTATAGCTTATACATTAAAATATAATCTTCCAAAATGTATAATGTCACACTATACATATAAAATATTCGTCTTATACATTAATTATCTACAAGATTATAATAATTTTAAGAAAAAATTAGTGTTATTGTAACATTACATTGGCTACACGATAAATAAGGAAAAAGAATGATTCAATTTTCTTTATTACGTGAATTGAAAGTATACATCAATCGTGTTTTGACTATTCAAGCGTTATTGTGACATTACATTAGCTTGATTGTAGGCATAAATAAAGGAGCACATATATGGAGCAAAAATTGGTGCACTAAAATAAGAGCAAAATATGGTATTTTGATATGTATGAGAGGGGTGAGAGAGAAAGAGGGAATTTAAAAAATTTAAGTAATTAGTTTGGGATTTTTGTAATTTCTTTACTAATATGGGATTTTATGTAATAAGGTAAAGTTACCTTGTGTATATATGTAATTTTTTGATATTTAAATAATTTAAAAACTAATAAAAAAAAAATTCCACTTAGCGCCCATAATCCGTTTCGGCCCCTTAATTTAGTGGGACGGGGCGAGGGTTCATCCTATCCTAAAATTCGGCCCTCCATCCTATTATGCCATCTTCTCGTCTCGTCCCCCTAAATATCTCCAATACCATCCCTTTAGATAGGCCTAGGAACCACAAATAGAAATGATACTAGATAATGTAGCCCGTGCCAGCACGGATCCAATAAATGTTATTTATGTTATCTCAATTTATGTAGAACAAATAGCATTTGGAGTGTTAATCAAATTTTTATTAATATAATTTTTTTTAAATAATTTAAGTTGTTATTGTGATTTATAGTACCTTTTATGTAATTTGGTAATTTATGCTACTCGCTTTATCCCAATTTTAGAATTTAGAGAGTCAATCAAATTTTTACTAATATATTTTTTAAAAATATTCTAAGTTGTTAATCGTTGTAATTTTAGTATCTTTTAATGTAATTTCAAATAATTTGTGTTATTTACTTTATTGCAACTTACGTGACACTATTAGAATTTCAAAAGTCAATCATATTTTTACTATATGTTTTTAAAATATTATAATATGTTAATAATTATGACTTATAATTATTTTTTTTGCATAATTTTTAAATATATAATATTTTATCAAAATAAAATAAATAAATTAAAATAAACAAAGTACTAAATTTTCAAAACATATTTCGAATTTGTATCAACAAATTACTAAATTAAAACATTAAAAATGAAAATTATAAAATGCCAAAACTACCCCGGATTTATGTGACACAAATATAATTTAGATAATCAATCATATTTGTAATATGTTTTTAAATATTTTAAATTATTAACTATTGTATTATAATATTTTTATGTATTCTTCAAGTAATATATGTTACTCTCCTTATCTAAATTTTTGTGGCATTAATAGTCAATTATATTTTAAAAATAATTTAAGTTTTTAATTATTATGATTTATAATACTTTTTCTTTTATTCCAATTTAAGTGCCACTAAAATAAATTCGAGAGTCAATCAAATTTTATGACTGAAGCAGCGAAGTGGATATGTCCTAAATGACTTATAATACCTAATTAAAAGTGATATAGCAAAATTATTATAAGAAAATATTTGTGAAAAAAAATTAAATAAGTCTCATATAAGATGCCATGTTACTTTAAAACATCAAGAATAATTTATTATTTTATGTCAATTTTATTTTTTATTAAATATTATTAATTTTTAATACCTAAATGACTTATAAAAATTAATTAGGGGTGATATAGTATAATTACGATTGAAGCAACTGAAGAAGACATTTTTGAAATGTCTATTTTACCTTTTTTTTAATTAAATATTATCAATTTATGAAAATATCCATGACGTTGTTGGTTGCATGGGTGAAGCTTTTGCTAAAGCCCATAACCCAATCACATTTGCTATTCCGGATGACACCTTCAATTCCCCCTTTTCCTAGGTTCCTAACACAAGATCCATCAGTGTTGAGTTTGAAAGTGTTGGAGTGAAGGGGGAGCCATCTTAGATTGATGACAGTGTTGAGGTGGTTTGCTTTATTATTTCCCAAAAAGTGGTATTCTATAGACTCAGCATGAGGAATGCTGAAACAAGGTTAGGACTTGGCATTTTGGAAAGGGTTAGCATTCCTAACCTTCTAGAGATGCCAAAGACAGAAGGGTACAAGATGTTCCAAAGAGTGGTGGTGTCAAAGTAGAGGTTGTTAAGCCTTTTCCAAGTGTTAGGGCAATTGTTGGGGTTAAGCATATTGGGGTGGAGCTCAATGTTACCTCTGTACGTTTGAATAAGTTGGGCCCATAGGGATTTGGCTATGGTACAAGAAAAGAAGATATGGGATTGGTCTTCCTAGGTGCTATTGCACTTATGGCAAGAGGGGTTAATGTTAATGCCCCTATTGTAAAGGTTAGGATTTGCAGGGAGAAAGTTATGCTGGATGATCCACATAAAGGTTTTGATTTTATTGGGAATGTTCAGGTTCCAGATCCAATTGAAAGAGTTGTTAGGTGTTTGAGGGGTTTTGTTCTTGTTGGTAATATGTATGGAGGCACTCTTACAAGAGAAGGTTCCATTGCCCCTCATCACCCACATGGGGGTGTCCCTAGTAAGGTGGGAGCTGGGGATGAAAGAATTTTGACAGATTAACAATGTTAGGAGAGATATCAAATGGCAAAGTAAGGAAATCCCATCTTCTCTCCTTTCAAACATTTTTAACCAGAACCGAGTTAGGAGGGTTGGTAGTGGGACCATGGATAATGGTGGCTAAGGGAGGAATCCCAGGAATCCATCTATCCCTCTAGGCATTCACTTTGGTACCGTCTTTAATGGCCCAATGTAGAGCATTCCTGCACATGTTCCAGCTCTTGATAATGCTGCACCAAGTCCTAGAAACATTGTAAAGATTTTTTCCCCTGTTACCATACTTAGCAATGAGGGTACTAGTCCACAAGGTGTTAGGGTTGGAATACATTCTCCAACCCAGCCCACAGAGGAGGGCAACATTCTTAATATCAGCCTTATGCATACCCAGCCCCCCCTCCTTTTTAGTAAGAGTGATGCTGTCTCACTTAATAAGGTGAATTTTTTTCCTCAGCTCAATAGTGCCCTAAATGAAGTTCCTTAAGGTTCTATCTATAATTTTATGTAGGGAAGTAGGGAGATGAATATACTGCATAATGTGGTTAGGGATACTGGCAAGGGAAGATTTAGCAAGCGTGACCCGACCAGACATGTTAAGGAATTTTGTCTTCCATCCTGCAAGCTTGCTCTTGAAGTTTTCAATGAGGAATTAAAAATCAAACCTAACAGGCTTTTTGTGAAAGATGGAAAAGCCCAAATATTTACCAAAGCTAGTAGAAGATTGGATACCTAGGAGAGAGGATAGGTTATCCTGGGTATCTTGGGAACAGTTCTTGGAGAAGACAACCTTGGATTTACTATATTTAACTCTTTGGCCAGAATGGGAGCTGAAATGATAGAGAATTCTGTTAATGGTGTGACAGCTTTGAGAGTTTGCCTTAGCAAATAGAGTAAGGTCATCAGCAAAGAAAAGGTGAGAGATGGAGGGCCCAGTTCTAGAGATGGATAAGGAAATCCAATTCAGAGTGTCAACCTCATAGTTAATTTTTCTGGAAAGAAGTTTCATGCACAAAATAAAAAGGTAGGTTGACATAGGGTCCCCCTGTCTAATGACTCTAGGGGGGTTAAAAGGGAAAGTTCCCCCCCATTAACCAGAATAGAGATGAAGGAAGTTGAGATACAAGAGAGGACGAAATTGGTGAGGTTAGTGGGAAAGTTGAAGTAGAGGAGGGCCTGTCTAATAAAGGACCATTCAATCTTGTCAAAGGCTTTCACTAAATCAATTTTCAGAATTATGTTAGTCTTCTTGCCTTTTAGTTTTGAGAGATGACTAACATATTCTTGGACAATGATGGCATTGTTAGAGTCTCTTCTTCCTGCCAAGAAACTGGCTTGAGTAGGGCCAATGATATTTGCCAGCAAGGGCTTGATAGTAGCAATGATTTTGGTAATAATCATATACTGAGTGTTGCAAAAACCAATAGGTCTGAAGTTTTTGAGGGTGGTAGCATTTCTATATTTGGAAATTAGACACAGGTAAATGGAGTTCACTCTAAGATCCATTGAATAGGAGGTGAAGGTATCCTGACAAAATCTAATAATGAGGGTGCTTAGAGTGTCCCAGAACTTCTGGTACATGAACGGATAGAGCCCATCAGGGCCAGGGGCTTTGTCAGGCTTGAAGGAGAAAACTGCTCTCTTGACCTCCTTCTGAGAAGAGACAGCTTGGAGTAGGTCATGCATAGAAGAGTTGATAGATCCCTCAGATGAGGGATTGGATTGACTCTTAGAATACCCCAGGGTGTGCTCAGTGGTGTAGAGTTTAGAATAGTAATTGGAGACAGTAGACTCAATATCTTTTTTGTGATAGTGCTAGGAGCCACTTTCATCCATTATGGAATTGATTCTATTTCTCCTCATTCTGTTCAGGGTGGAGGTGTGGGAAAAACTAGTATTTGAATCACCCTGGATAAGCCAGAAAATTCTTGATTTTAATTTCCAGAATTCAAACTCCTAGTTGAGAATATTATTGAAGTCTTTCAGGAGGGTTTGTTCTAGCCCTTGAAGGAAGTGACTAGTGGGATAGTTTGGGGATTTCTGGATACTATCCAAGCTTGCAAGCAAGTACTTTTTTCTTTTTGAAAATATCCCTAAAGATGTGTTTATTCTAAGATCTGGCCTTGTTTTCAAAGTCAGAAGTGGCTGAGGTAATGCAAGTACAGTTATAGAAGGAGTCTCTGATGAGGTTGGGAAAGTCCTGGTGACTTAACCACATAGATTCCACTCTGAAAGGCTTATTCTCAATGGCAGGAGTGGTCCAAAGTTGAGGAATAGAGGGAATGGTCAGAGTGGGTTCTAGGGAGGTGAGTGATGGTGGCTTTAGGGTAGGAGTGGATCCATTAATCATTTGCAAGGCATTTGTTTAGTCTTTCTAGAATAAGCCTCTGTCTATTTCTGTATCACATGTTAGACTAGGTGTATTTACTTCCTCTAAAACCTAGATCAATAAGGTTACAATAATTGAGGCTCTAAGCACTTCATTGAAATCCCCTCCAACTAACCAACTCTTACCCTCAGGGGTAATATATGTGTCAGAGAAAGTTGCTAAATGCTCCCAAAGGTTAATCCTAGAGCTAAGGTCTGTAATAGCATAGATAATTCTAATGAAACAGGATACAAGAGGAGAACTAACCTTGACTTAGGCATTGATAGACCGAGCAATGATGGAGATAGTGGAGATGTAGATAGAGTCATCCCTCCACATGATGACTAGACCTCCTGAGTTACCAGAAGCTTCAGATTAGATGTAGCTATGAAAACCCAGGTCTTCACAAAGATCCTGATGGTTAGACATCTTGGTTTCCAAGAGGGCAAGGATGCAAGGATGATGGATTCATTGCCTTGCAATGCTTCTTGAACTCAACATTTTTGGCTCCTTTAACATTTCATATTATACAGTTCTTTATTTTGGAGTGCAGGGGATGGGGATACTGTGTCACATTCACGTTGTCCTTTCCCTTGGGGTTGAAGGTGAGAGATAAAGTTGAGGCCTTCTTCTTTTTGTTTAAGGAGGTCAGGGTGACCCTGGGAGTCTCGTTTGTCGGGATGTTCACTATATGTGAACTTACTCCTAGTTCCCCTAGCCCTAGTGGGATCAGGATGGTCACTATCTCTTGGACTGGGTCTAAGAAGTCGAGAGTTAGGGGTTCGACTATGTTTAGAACCTTTGTTCTAGGTACTCTTAGCAGTGACAGGAATTTTTCCAACTTTTTATTGGATTCTTTTAGTGCCTCGAGGGTGTTTACACTCTTTATCCTCTCCAGCATTAGGTATGGAGAGATTAAGGGCACAAGAAAGGGAGGTGGGATAACTTGGGGTGCCTCTGATGGGGGTCAAAGGATGGTCCCAGAAGCATCAGAGCAGGGTTGGGAGCTAAAAGAAAGGAGAGGCTCAGGCTCATTTTATTCATACTACTGGAGAGGGACTTTGTGCTTAGCTTCTCTTAGAAAGGGGAGTTGATTACTTGGAATAGTGTGGCCATCCAGACATTGGGCTATAAGTTTGTAACCCCTGGTTCAGGCTCACCATTATCAATTGAGCCAGATATTGAGGGTCCTGGATGAGTATGGTGATTTGTCTTCCCTCCCATTCCAGGTGGATTGGGATTGTCTGGTTGGTTAGACAAATTTCTATCCATGAGGTTAGTTGGTGATCCGGTGTTAGAGGGACCGTTGTGATGGTTATGTTGGAATTGTGGTTGTCCATGGTTATTTTCTAGAATGCTCTTATTCGTGCATTTCTCCATATATAAGGGGTGGTGAGAAGTGTCTGAGGGAAGCTGAGGCATTTGGCCTTTGGGAAGACCATTAGCATTTAATATTGTGTCTGAATTGAGGTTGCCTTCCATCAAATCACAGGGGGAAGTGCAAGAGTTTCCCATCGTCATGCTAGTAGGCTTATCATTGCCTATGTCCAGCTCATCTTTGGAGGACCCACTGAGGTGGGCCTCTATCATTTCAGTATCTTTGTTTAGAAGAAGGGGGGCAATTAAATTTTAGGGGTAATCAGAAGGGAGTTGGGCCTTTTAGGCAGTTCCAAGTGACCCAATTGGGGCACTAAAATTGGTCCTCTGCATGCCAACTACTTTTCCTTTCCCTTTAGGGCTAGTAGCTGATTGGGCCCCGTTAGACACTTGGCCCATGTCCCTTTTGGTACCCATATTGGGTTTTGAGGGCTGTTCATGGTTCAGCCCAAGGGAGGTGGAAGAAGAGGTGGTGGGCCTAGTTGACCCGTTCAGCGTAGGTTTAGGGTATTTACCTGGAGCCGCCGCCTGGGCTTTTGTTTTTTCGGCGTTCAATCCCTTCGTGTGGGGTTGCGCTTTTGTTCCTTGTTTCTTTTTCTTGGCAAAGGTTACTGTTTGCCACTCTGATGGGTTCCCTTCCGATGGTAGCTTGGATTTAATTGGGGTATTCGTAAGGTCCCCATCTTTACTTGTGGTAGCTTCAGCCGATTTGAGATTGCGCAGGGGGAAGGAACAACCACTCATCGTGTGCCCCAATCTGCCACAATTCTTGCAGAGAAAGCCCTTTCCTTCGTAAAAGAGTTGTTGTTTGTGACAATTTATAGTTATGGTGGGCGTCACCGGTTCATCCAGGGGAAGTTGGACACAGATTCTAGTGTATCTGCCTCTCAGAGCCGCTGAGGTGCATGCATCGACCTTTAGTAGGGTTCCAATTTCTAAGCCGATTCTATGAAGTATAGAAGCGTCATAAACTTCTGTGGACAGGTGTGGGAGCCTGATCCAGATCATCGTAGAATCGATCTTTGAGTAACTTGGTACAAAATTTAGTCCCCACCTTCTTACAGATAGGTAACTGCCTTCTATAAACCATGGTCCACCTTAGAGAATGCGTGGTTGGCTTTCCAAGGTGGTGAGTTTGGATGTGTAGAATCCCAATCCAAGATCTATGAGGCAAAGGGGTTCTGAAAGTTGCCACAGATTGTCGAGCTTTCTTTTTAGGTATTGGAAATTGAAGTTTCCTTTTACTGGCTTGATGATAATTGAGCGAATCCAAGGAGTATAGAGGCGTAACTTGTCTTTCTCGGATAATAGGATCCCCTTGGCTTCAGATCTTTCTTTTGTTCCCAGATCAAGCCTAGGCAGTCCCGGTTGATTAAGGGAGTTTAATTTCCCTGCGGCAACATCTTTATACGAGGGGATAGGATCTTCCATGAGAATTTCTCTGGAAGGGTTGTTTCTCGGTGGATTCGGTAATAGAGGGGGTGTTAAGAGTTTCATCCATGGTGGATGAAAACTTGAGACTAGGAAGAAGGGAGAGGGGAAGGAAAGAGAACGGGTCCTTATATCGTAAATCAAATTCTCCACGGGGAATTATGTGTTAGCTAAACCTTGAATTGGTATAGGCAAAATAAGAAAGAAAAATAACATAACCAACTCATTGCACTAAATTAATTGTTACATTTAATTTGCTACATAATACGGGATCTAGTAATATATTATAGTAAATATGAAGTACTAACAATTAGAACATACTTCTTATTTAAAGTAATAACCATACAATGCAGACACATAGTAATGTAAACAACTTAATAGGGACGTTTAATTAGTTACATTTCTTGGATGCACCTTCACCATCAGTGGGTTTTTCATTTCACAGGAAAGCCTTAGCACTTCAGACAAGTCAACCGTTTTGGTTCCATCGGTAGGCCCGAATTCAAACTCCTGCAAAAGCTTTGCTACCCAAAAAGTGACTGTGGTCAAGCCCAGTGTCTTTCCTGGACAAGTTCGCCTTCCGGAACCAAATGGTGTGAGTCTCAAATCAGATCCCAACACCCAAAAATCTACATGTTCGATCTCATTCATGAACCTTTCGGGCTTAAACTCAAGTGGCTTTGTCCAAACCTCTTCACTCCTTGTGATGGCCCATATGTTCACCATAGCTGTGGTTCCCACAGGTATGTGATACCCATCCACTGTCGTGTCCTTTATCGCGAGACGGGCCCAGGACATCAGTGGGCCCGGAGGGTGCAACCTAAGTACTTCTTTCACTACAGCTGGCAGATAAACCATGTTGGTTACATCGGACTCAATAACGGACCGTGATCTTCCGACAATCCTGTCTAGCTCGCCTTGTATCTTTGACTGAACGTCAGGATGAAGTACCATCCGTGCTAATATCCACTCTATTAGTACTGCCACCGTGTCACTTCCCCTGAATATCATCTCCTACATATATGTGACAACATAAAATTAGAAATTAGCTTTTAAGTTTATGAGCCTTCTTTTTCAATCAATGGATTATTTATGTCATTAAATCCTCCTACTTGTCAAATTGAAGTGAAAGGTAGAAAAACAAGTGCAACTAAGAACAACTGATTGAAATTCTTTTCCGAAATTCATTAAAAAAGAATTCTTAATTCAAGTGAAGAAACAGAAAATATATTTACTCTAAATATATAGTTGCTTACCCAAAGCACGGCAATCATATCAGAGTCTGATAATCTTTCAGGGCCCTGAAGAGAGAGCAAAACGTCCACAAAATCGCGGTGAACACTACAAGGTTGAGCCCTGTGTTCATTGACGATCTTACCCACGAGCTGGTTCACTCTAGGCATGAGCTGTGAGCACCTGTGCTGAATTTTCTGTGGATCAAATTCAGCTAACCAAGGGAGATGATCAGACCAATTTAGCATTCCCAAAAGATCATAACCTTCACTGACAAGAGCTCCCAGCTCCCCTGTCTCTTCGTTAGAACGATCGAGGAGGCTATACTTTCGTCCAAAAACAGAACACATCATGTTGTTTAAAGAAGCCTTTTTCACCACATCCCGAACCCGTAGGCAGGGACTCCCGTTAAAAATCGCCACCATCTGTTTCGCGATTTCAAACCTTTGAGCTTCGGATGCTTTTATCTGCTTCGGACTAAACATGTGCGTGGACGCAATTTTTCTAAGTGTTCGCCAGTAGATCCCATAAGACGCGAACCCAATCGCTCTATCGAACATTAATTTGTAAGCTGTCTCATTTACCGGACGTTCAACGAACACTGGACTGTTCAATATTTCTTTTCCTACGACAGGATTACACGTTACGATAACTCGGGTTTCCCCTAGGCTGAAAGACATGAGACGTTTGGCGTTGAAAAATTCGGCCATGGTTGCAGTTTTTTGGTGTGCCAAACCAGTCATCATGTCCATGCTACCTATCAGGGGAAATCCTCTAGGGCCAGGAATTTTATTTTTCACTAGAAAATATTTTGTCAATTTATTATATTTACCCCAAGCTGGACCACCAGGGTGAGTCCAGTAAATCATGTTCATGACTAACCAGACAAGAAGAAAAACAAGTACAAAGCATATAGAGCTGATGGGGTTGAATGATTTGCATTTTGTAGCTATAGCAAAAACCCAAAGGTTTTCTGTGTTTGTTGTCATATTTCTTATTTTGTGACAAGAAGTGAGAAATAAAGAAAGATTGATTTAATTTGGTTTTGGGGTATGAGTGATGAGGCATTGAATGGCTTTATATAACCAAAAACTTAAACAATATTTGGGAATAGAATTGGAAATTTAGTTAGTAGAATAATTGTCACGTGATGTGCGAATATTTGTTAATGGATAATGCAACTAGTAATATTGATGTAGAAATAACATGATGAGTCAACGATGAGGTAATAATCCAGAATTCTATAGGAAAATGAAGGTAATATTGAGGAGTTATCCACGAATGCATGATGATTGACGAACTAAGGTGGAAACAGCTAAGAACATATATATGCGTTAATAAAATAGAGATGAATTTTGAATTTATGTTACCACATTAAAAATTTATAAAAAGCGTCAAAATTAGTTTATAAAACGATAATTAGTCCAGTAACTTTGGACCCATGCATCAATAATAATCATAAACTCGTGATCACCTCATTTGACACGTCCAATTCGGCCTGATGCTTCAGAAGCACTAATATTGGATAATGTATCGCAGGCTGCCAAATATTTTTATGAGGTTTTGAGTTGATGATTTAAGAGTTACATAATTAAGTTGATTAAAAGATATTTCTATATAATTATGTTTGACAAACAAATATTGATCGATAATTCTTAATATATGGTAAATGATCTGCTATAATAGATTGAATAACATACCTGCTGTATTCCTACAAAGTGGAGTGTGGAGAGAGTATAGTCTATGCAAATCTTATGTCTACCTCTACCTCCAAGGTGAGGTAGGAAAGCTGTTTCTGATAGATCATGGCTTAAGACAAAAATAGTCAAGAAATATGCTATAATAGATAAAGGGTGTGTTTGGTGTGAAGGAAAACATTTTTCAGAAAATGTTTTCCAATTTTCTTACGTTTAGTTGGCTTATATGTTTTGGAAAATGTTTTTCAAATCAACTTATTTTCCTTAAATCTAAGGAAAATGACTTCCCTTAAAACAGTAAGGAAACATTTTCCAAAACTCTCTTTCAACCTCACTTTAAAGTTAAAATGTTCATACAATTCTCAAAATCATCTACCCTATCCCCAATATCCTATCACCCCGATACCACCCCTATCCCACTCCTACCCCTACCCCCACTTCACCCTCTACCCCTACCCCACCCCACCCTCAAAGTTCAATTATTTTAAAAAATATTTCAAAATTTTTTCTTAATCCATCCCTTACCTCCACCCCACCCCTACCCCTACCCCTACCAACCCCCTTTCAAAAAACAATATCTATATTTTCTTAAAAAATTCAAATTTTTCTCTTACCCATATCCCTACCCTCTCCCCCCACCCCTACCAGCCCCCTCTCCCATCCCTTCCCTCCATCCTCAAAAGAAAAAATTTAAATTTATTTTTAATTTTTTTCTTCCCCCTCACTCCCCTACCCTGACCCCCATCTCCTCCTAATCCCCCCTCCTCGCCAATTTTAAAAAATTTTTTTTTAACAAAAAAAAATTCAAAACTCTTTCTTACCCTACCCTACTACCTATTCTGACATCCCCACCCACCCTCCTACCACCCCCTTCCCAAAAAACAACTTTTTTTAAAATTTATTTTTTAAAAAAGATTCTAAAATGTATTTTTACGCTTTAGCTAAACACTAAAATATTTTTTTTTAAAAAATATTTTTTCATTCACCAACTAAATACGAGAAAATATTTTCCATCCACCAACCAAACATAAGAAAACAAGTAAGAAATCAACTTGTTTTCCAGGAAAATGTTTTCCATGGAAAACATTTTCCTTCATACCAAACACACCCAAAATGACATACTCCAATTGATACTGATTCTTTTACACCTCTAAATGTTCATCATGGTTTTGTGGATTAAAATATGTGACATTTTAGTTCATCGATCGTCAGAATCAGTACTTAGTTTATTTACAGCTACCATTGCACTAGAGTAAATTATTGAATGAATTCCAAACGATAAAACAAAGCCAAACCCTCACATTAGAAAAATGTGCTGGATTGGCATCGATCGATGACATAAGATTTTATGTCCTGTGATGTTGGAAATATTATAAACGTATGTTAGGAATTTAAAAAAAATGTATAGCCAATGGGAGAGTAAATTTTCGAGTGTAAGCTTCGTTAGCACTTGGGCTCATTAGGCATATACTATGTTAGAGGGAGAAGGGAGTCAACGGCATCAGCTAGGCTTATTCGATTAGTTCAACAAAGGCTGGAATATTAAAAAGTAAAGGAGAACCAATAATATTCCATTCACTTCCTTTTATGTCTCAATTTGATTTGATCATATACACTACTAAAAATGAATTTGTTCTAGGAAACATGGTTTTTCCTCCCATTTCTCATCGAACCAACTCACCGGTAGAATGCATGGTGGGAAATATATTCTTACTAAAACACTAGAAAGCTTTCTAATTTTTACACTAGTAATTATTTCTTTTCGCACTGATTCAATTAAAATATCTGTGAGAATAGCCACTTAACAATTTTTAATGGAAAATTTCTACACAAAATAGTTATTTTTTAGTTGTGATATAATTTAAACATAGTATTAAAAAGATTAAATTTTATTCTTTTATACTAAAAATGTGTATAACACAGTAAATGTATGTTTTCCGTCTTTGTTTAAACACTAGCATTGAATCTCAAAATAAAAAATTATTGTTGTAAATACCTATAGGATCGGATGCACTCATGAGAAATGCTGATTGGTTTTTCTACCACGGCGGGGACTCCACTCAAAATACGGTTTGTATTTCCGAGAAAATTATCTACTCTATGGAAACAAAAGAATCTATCCACTTAGCAAGAATTTGAACGATCAGTGACATGAGTCGTGGTTGTTTCAAACCCACTTCCACTAAAGAGATATTGATAAGTCTCCTAACTAATCTTCCATTGACATACTACATATAGTGGATATTACACATTAAAAATATGTTTTGCATATTATGGTCTTAGCTTATAAAAAAGCAACACATAAATTATTTTTTTGTAAATTGAGAAATAATATTAACCCAACCGTGAAGCTAGGCTTCAATTATGTTTTTGAAAAATTCAATAAAATTTTAGTCTGAATCTTATATTCTATTAAGTATTAAATACTTATTTATTTATCATATATAAATAATTTACAATGAACTCAATGTGCTTTTAAAAAATTCAAAATTTATGAAATTAAAATTCTAGATCCCAGGAAGTGAACCTCATTGGAGAAAGTCATAAATAGCTTAGATGTGATGATATTATTTAATGAGAGTGTCATCACCAATATTTTAGATGATGTAGCTAATGAATAATGATGTGGCAAAACCAACAGCTAGCTTTTATCGCAGTCTGTTAGATATGATATGATTCTCCGATAATTTGTTAGTACTAATTATATAATTATTGTTGTTTAAAATGGTCTACTAGCAAGTCATAGTTCAATAGTATCCACGTCAATTCACCCACATATCTATATAAGCATTATAGTTGAGGATGTAAATTTCGTGGAGATTGCTTATTAGTGGCAGCTAATTCATATATTAATATAATACGATCGTGTTGTTAGTGGTCCTTGCCATAGTTGATTGCGTGTATGATAGATTCTTAATTTTAATGACCATCTGTATAATAGTACTTTTTCATGACCAATTCTTATAATTCTTTTATTAAGGTGGAAATGCGGTTAGTCTGTTTATGTACACTAATCACTACTGCCCCATTAGTATATTAGGACCAGAAATCATCGTGGAAGAACAAAATGGTAACAGGTAGAACATTCCTTTTAGGAAAAAACATTGAAATTTCTTCTAATAAGAAATCTAGAAGAATTCATCCTCTCTACAATAAATAATGTATTAGAAGTTCTTCGAAGATATGTTCTCGCTTAGCCATCGATTAGAGTATCTACCACCGCAAAAAGTTGTGTTGAAGGGGTAGACGGTTAAGTGTACGTATTGAGTGCGAGTCTTTGAGAATAAATGAGTCATTCTTTGGTAGCATATGTAGAACTAGGATCCCACAAGGAAGTTTATTCAAATTTTCTTTCCCAAAAAATCACAATTTAATCAATTTTTATAACTTTTATAGTGAAATTTTCCAATATGAATTCAAATTATTCAAGCCTTCAAATTGATGTGGCTGTTAAGGAATACTAATTTATTAAATAGATAAATCATAATAAAAACTTTATTAAGTTATCGATTTAACAAGTTTACAAAATTATAATTACTAACATACAAAATCGAATAGAACCGACTCATAATGAAGCAGTCCTACCAAACACAAGATAGAAAAACTAAAAGACATTTATGTATGTTTTGAAGTTGAATCTTTTATACTCTATTTATTTTGGCAGGATCTTTTCTTGGTTGGCAAGGAAATAGACATAATATATATATATATATATATATATTGTCATAATTTATGTGACACAAATAGAATTTAGATAATCAATCATACTTTTAATATATTTTTAGATATTTTAAGCTGTTAACTGTTGCAATTTATAATATTTTGTTATATAATTTTTGAATAATATATGTTACTCTCTTTGTCCAAACTTTTGTGGCATTGATAGTCAATTATATTATAAAAATAATTTAAATATTCCTCAATTTGTTGCTTATTTATAGAAGTGCAATGAATATATTAGTATTTATATATATAGAGAGAGAATTATATTAATGCAATTAAGGGAGTGCAGAACAGGAAATCCTTCAACACAGAGTCATTACAAAAAAGGGCTTAGTCGCAAGTTTTTTCATAAATAACACAAAAAGAGCTTCAGTATTCTACATTTTTCAATGGTACACAAAAACGACATTTCTTAACATTTCGGTGAACTACATGCTATGGCTACCAAAGCCACCATTGAGGATATCTTCAAGTGAGATATAGCTTATTTCCTTTCTGCTAAGTGATGGTTCCCCTGCTTTTAGAGTATCTTCTACTAGTGGTATCGTCACAGCTATACATCTGCAAGTAGGCCAACATACTTAAGAGTTAAGAATGTAAAAAAATAAAATCAAAATGATACTTAAAACCAAAAGCAAAGAGGTACATTAGGATGCTGTTGATCCGGCTTTACTGATTCAGTTGAAAAATATAACAAACAAAGGAAAGTTCAAGTAGGGTTGGTGATACCAAAAACTTTGATGAGAGTACAAAGTCCAACAACATAAAAAAAACACTCAATCGCAAATACCTCATTTTCGCAGCTTTGGTAGCTTGTACTCTAGCTAATGTATCTTCAATCACAATACATTGTCAACATAGAGACTGGAACTAATAACAAGTTATTCTGCCAAATTAAATAATAAGGGTTTAGAATTAGTGCCACAATAGAGAAGACTATTTATTGTCTTTGTGGACTGTATGTCTAGACTTCATTAGTTGAACGGCTAATGTGCATGAGTGCCAAAGGAGGGCATATGTACCAGTTTAGTGATGAGATTGGTGAATCAAATCCCGTTTAAAATTTTTGCCGTTCTTTAATTTTGAGTCATAACTGAACAATGACAGCTCAATAAAAAAGTCTTTGTTTATTTGACCATACAATTGCACCAAATTATTTTTGAAAAGAAAAGAAAAGACCACATAATCATTGTATAACTGTATATGCTAAATTAGCAGAAGTCTTCTCTTTCTCATAAAACTAGATGCTAGATAGATATTATTATCATTTATCACTCTCCAAGCATAATTTCTTGTTGCTAATAGTCATCACATATCAAAGATAATAAGTATGTCAAACAACATCGGTAGATGATCTTCCAATCTTCTAAGAACCAAGTACCTATATTACATCTGCTGCTAAAATATTTCAAGATGCCTAGAATTTTTTATCTTCCAATAGAGGACCATCAAGTTACAAGAACAATAGTTGCAATAGGTAGCAAAATAATATTGCAAAAGATTTGAAAATCGTTGCAATAGGTGTCCAAAAGTGTTGCAAAAAGACCAATAAGTGTTGCAATAGATATTCAAAAATTATTGTAATAGATGCTGTTGCAATGCTTTAATGTTGTTGCAATAGCTTCTATTGCAATGGTTAGTAACCGAGGGTTTTGGGCTATAGGTGACAAAAAAGTTTTAAAATAAGGTGTAGGTGACACAAGTCTTAATAATTGAGTGGAGGTGACAATTACTTAATTTTGGATTAAGAAAGTTTGGGAAACTTTAAAATAACCCACAAGTTTTCAAATTTACACTTTGATCCAAATGTTTGTTAATATAATGGGAAACGAAGGGAAAAAAAGCGTGCTTTTCTCTCTCCTTATCCATTACTATTTTCTTTCTCTTTGCGATATTTGTTGCTCATTGTTGCTGCTGCTTTATTCATCATCTTATGATTCATTATAATTATCTTATACTTCATTATAATCTTCATATTCTTCTTGTTGACCATTGTTATTGTTGTTGTCACCGCAGCTGCTGCTCTTTGATCAATTTCTTAGATCAAATTTTATTTCGTACATCACTTTCAGCTTTGACATTTACTTTGAGAGGAGACTTTGGTAAGTCAAATCATGCTTTTTAGTTAAATTTGTCATCTGGGTAACTACTAGTGTGCTTTTTTACAACAATAGCTAGCACGCAAACATGAACGCAACATAAGAGCAATCGGTTTAAACAGATCCATCATCTGTGGCACCAGATAAATATTCTGTTACAACAGTAGACTTATGTTTTGGATTCATGATTATGGTTTTAGGTACCCATAATATGAATCACATAGATAGGTATTCTGTTGCAACAGATTAATAATCCGTTACACCAGATTAGTTTTCTGTTTTAACAGATTAATATTATGTTGTACCAAATTACTAATCTGTTGTACCAGATTAGTTGTTTATTGCAACAGACAAATAATCTTTTGCACCAGATAAGTAATCTGTTGCAACAGATAATTATTCTGTTGCAACACATGAATAATCTGTTTCAAATAACAAAATACAGCTCTTGTCACAAACCCAACAGATAACTCATATGTTGATCTCTTGCTATTGATACTGGATTCAAATTATTCCTTAATTGTAGACATGTCATTTGTTGAAAAAAAAAAAGAAATAGTCAGCATGAAAATTAAATAAGAATTAAAACGTCAAATGCATCGAACATAAATTTTTTATTAAACAAAAAAAATAAAAATGCATAGGTAAAAGAAAATAAAATTCTTAATTATTATTATCATCATTATTATTTGAATGGCCAGCCGACTAATCTTCAACCGACAACAACAGGGTCCTCCTCAGCCTGCGGATCTCCCACAGCATCCTCACCTTGACGACGGCCAACTCCCACTGCAGGTCATGAACCTCCTTCTGCAGTTCTCGTATGACGTCTCATAAAATAGAGACATCCCACACTGGATCATCCATATCTAGAGAAAACACATAAGTTTAAAAAACACACACGTAAAACCAAAAGTAAAGAAAAAAAATTCGAATGTAATATAACGTATATTTACACAAAAATTGAAATCTTTTTAATCGCAGTTCTATGTTTGGTTCTATATCATATATATCTCTCATTCTATATCTATTTCAAAATTATTTAATGGAATGATTAGTTATAATTAATAAAACATTCCTCTACTTTCAGGAGAAAGTGCAAATAAAAAATAAGAATCGATCGTTCAAGTATTTCAAATTGAATGGCAAAATGGTAGGAAGAGGGACATATAGAAAACTTACCAGAGATAGAAAAAAGCTGTCAAGTTCTTAAAGAGAAAGTAGTTGAAGGTGTAACAAGAGCAAGGAATAAATAGAGTGCAGTAGAATGAACGGTTGAGTAAGGAGGGACCTATTTATAGAGGATTGAACTTGAATGTGCTAGGCAAAAAATCACAACTGTTCACCTCCATTTATTAATGATATTTCTTGCTTACTGTGAAAAGTTATGACCTGATTAAATTAAGCAATATTGTGATAAGTCATGACTTTTCAGCTTATTATTATTAATAACTAGTTCTTTCCAAGAACCAATTTTATATTGAGTTGAGACAACATATTATATATCTGTTGCATCAGATAAATCATCTGTGACAACAGATATTTGCAATAAATAGATAACCTATTGCATCAGATAATATATCTGTTGCAACATATAATCTATATATCATTTTTTTTTAAATTATCATCATGACATTCAAATTTTTTGACTTTTTAATTAACTGTTCACCTCTATTTATTAATGATATTCTTGATTATTGTAAAAATTTATGACTTAATTAAATTAAGCAATATTTTGATAAGTCATGACTTTTCAGGTTTCATTTTTATACTAAGTTGTGACAATAGATTATATATCTGTTGCATCAGATAACTTATCTGTGACAACAGATATATCATCTATTGTAACAAATAGATAACCTATTGCATCAGATAATATATCTATTGCAACATATAATCTATATCTTTTTATCAAAAAAAATTATCATCATGACATTCAAATTTTTTGACTTTTTAATTATATAAATTAATAAAACAGATTTAAAGGCGCAATTGTTCACCTCCATTTATTAATGACATTCTTGATTACTGTAAAAAGTTATGACTTAATTAAATTAAGCAATATTGTGATAAGTCATGACTTTTCAGCTTACTATTATTAATAATTAGTTCTTTCCAGGAATCGTTTTTATACTGAGTTGTAACAACAGATATATATCTGTTGCATCAGATAACTCATCTGTGACAACATATATATTATCCGTTGCAACATATAATCTATCTTATTTTCAAAAAAAATTATCATCATATCATTAATCCAAATTTGCTGACCTTTTTATTATATAAATTAATAAAATAGGTTTAAAAATCAGAATATTTTTTATTAGATTTTTACGGCTTAAATTGCGTTTTATCATTTATTTCCTTATTATTTTCTATGAAAAGAAATGACTTAATTAAATCAAGTTGGTGAGTTTTTTATTATTGTGAAAAGTCATGACTTTTCAGCTTATTTTTATTATAATAATTAGTTCTTAAATTTAAATAACCGTTTTCTCAATTTAAAAATCGAAGACACCTGGTTTTCAATAATCGTTTCTTTAATAAAATAATAACCATTATTTTTATTGAGTTATGGAAATAGATTGCATATCTGTTGCATCAGATAACCCATCAGTTGCAATAGCTATACCATTTGTTGCAACAAATCGACTATATGTTTGAGGAGTTTTTTTAATTTCTTCTAACAACTCATTCATCAGTCGCAACAGATGGGGAATTTGATGCATCAACAGAGTTGTTTGTATTTGTTTGTTGAATATGTCTAGACAAAAAGTCACAGTCACGACTATTCACCTTTTCCTTAACAATCATCATATAATCCTATGATGCGACTTCTTTTGAATAAAATAATCTTTTTTTTACGGTTATAAATTGTGTATATCATTTAGTTCCTTATTATTTATTAACGAATTATTTTTAGGAGAATCATGAATTTTCACCACCCACCCTCTATTGTCACGAGTGCTCAATCTCTACCTCCAATCGTCAAAATATCGAGAATATGGAATAAATAGAATGATAATTAAATATTAAATAAGAATTAAAAATTCAAAGTCGACCAAACCAAACCAATACATACACTAAAAGAGAGAAAAAACATAACCTAATTATTATTACTACTATTATATTATCATTACTATTATTATTATTATTATTATTATTATTATTATTATTATTATTATTATTATTATTATTACTACTACTACTACACTACTATTATTATTGTCAACTGGACAATTTTCATCCGACAGCAGCAGGGCCACCCTCCTCAGCCTTGCTTCGAAGTCAGCCAAATCCCTCTGGAGGTCATCAAACTGCTTTTGAAGTTCCCGCAAGGACTCTATATGAATCTTCTTGTACGAATCTGGATCAGCCATATTTGTACTGCAAGTGTAGTAGAATGAGCGAGTGAGAAAGAGTAAGGAAAGGAGGCCAGAAGGACCTATTTATAAATGATTGAATTGGAAGGGGTGGCTAATAGTCAAATAAGAAGCTACGACTGTTCATATATCCCTTAATTAAATAAAACTGGTGACTTTTCGAATATATAAATTAAAAAAAAAATAGATCCAAATACAATATTTTATCTTTTTATTAAATTTAGGAAAGAAAAAAAAATTGCTTTAAAATAAATCTAACAGATGGGTAATCTATTGACAATCTGTTGCAACAGATGGATATATCAATTTGCTTTTCCAACAAATGTGGCGTCTGTTGCAACTTGCTAGTCATCTGTTTATTTAATTTAAATATGCTAGGAAGAATAAGGTGCGTGCAGATAGATCCACTATCATATGTGTGTGAGTAAGAAGTATTACTGATAAGGTCATCGGGACAACACACACAAAGTACAATGTTTTTGTGAATGCAGTTTTTAATCGATTAGGCACTGATCATTCAAACAAGATCCTGCATTGTAAAGTTTGATGGGTTCAAATTGACAAGGTTGAGGGCCTCATGAAGATAGTGTAGATACCCTGTTATGAATTACTGACGGTTGTTGCACGTATTTATGAGTGTCAAGTTTTGAGAAGGGATCAATATTTGGTGTCATTGCAGAGAACCAATAACGATTGGACTTAACTTTAAGCGTGCATTGCACTCTGTGAACACCTTTGAATCCTCGCACTGCATCAAATAAGAACGGAAAACCAATAAAAATTCCCTTGGTTATATGGAAGGGTTGATCGAGAAGATGATTATATGCCAGAAGGAGCCGAAGGAGAATTCCTGTGAGGGAAAGAGGAGTTGATGAAGGACTATATCACCTGAGAGCTAATTAAAAAGGAGATATAGGGTAGAAAGTAAGACTTCTAGTGAATCTGGCCGATGAAATTATCTAAAAACAACATGAGAAATCTGAATCAAGTGCAAATATGAAAGTGTATCCGGCAATGTAAATTCATCTATTGTCTCTCTGAAAGAAAAATAATGCAGATGGACACTTTGCTAGGGAGCTGCAACTAGGTAACGTGGTCGGGATTATCACCTAGATAAAAAATAGTAGAAGTCCAAGAAAGTAGCCTTACGGGCATCTAGGGTTGAAATAATAGACAGTAAGAATAGAAAATTTGCACAAACAGCAACTACAGTTAAAGGAATCTAAGCAAAGGTGGTAATTTTTGAATTTTAAATTGCATCCTACGTCTTCTTGTTTGTGGTTACAATTAGGTCTACTGCTGTTGACCTGATGGGAACCACAAACGTGATTGAAAGTTAAATTGAGTATCATCACTTCCATAGAAATATGGTTATAATTGATTGTGTTTTATAGCCTTAGCACGCTTTCAACATTTCTTGGAGAAGATCAGAGACTTGCTCTAGTTTGTGAATTTCGATAATTTTTAAGCTTGCATCCAGCTTGCTAATTCTGTATTCAAGCTTGTTGTTTCCATCTTCAAAGTTGGTCAAGAGTTCCTGATATCTTGTAAGCTCGATCAGGAATACTACCTTCAAAGTTGTGGCATTGAAGAAGGTCTTCAGAACACTTTCTTCAGAAGCCTTAAAGGATACATGGAGGGTCGTTGTATTTGTTTTAGGTTAAAATGTGTTGATGCACACTCAAGATGTGGTCCCAACATTTGAACAACATACTTTTATCGAGGTTGCTCAATGCAACTTGCTTAACCAATATGATTAATTATTAAGCGAGAAGTTACATAACGTGTGATCTAAACCGACTCTACCAAGCCTATCAAATACTACGTAACTCTAGGCTCATTACCCTATCAAAAAATATTGACCGAGGTAGTGCATAAATTAAACGAGTTCAATCCCTCAGGCTTTCTGCTGATCACTCTTCTCCAATTATAGATGACAAGATATCTGCTATGCAAAAGTCTATACCATCGCTAGAAATGCTTGCCAGGGTGCAAGTATTCAGATGGTATCATCAGTAATCTCTCAGTATCAAGTGATATTGAGAGATTACTAGTCATACCTTCTTAAGACGTTCACTACGGCAAGAATTTTTGTTGATAACAAGATATTTTCCATGCGAAAGTCCACATCTTTCATCTTTGAATGTCTTCTGAAGACTTTCGTACAAGACTTTCTTGATGTTGAGATATTATTAATAATGCCTTTCCAAGACTTTCTCTCTATCAAGAATTTCTGCTGATGGTGTGGACTTTCGCATGGCAGATATCTTGTCATCAATAGAAATTCTTGCCATAGCGAATGTCTTAAGAAGGCATGACTAGTAATCTCTTAATATCACTAGATACTGAGAGATTAATGATGATGTAATCTAAAGACTTGCACCCTAGTAAGCATTTCTAGTGATGGTGTAGACTTTTGTATAGCAGATATCTTGTTATCTATAATTAGAGAAGAGAGATCAGTAGAAAGGCTGAGAGATTGAACTTATTTAATTTGTGCATTAACTCGAGCCAATTTTTTTGATAGGGTAACGAGCCTAGAGTTACGTAATGTTTTATAGGCTCGGTAAAGTCAGTTTAGATCACATTGGTTGAGCAAACCACATTGAACAACGTTCAATAAAAGTGTGATGTTCAATAGTTGGCATCACATCTTGAGTGTGCATCAATATATTTTGACCTAAAACAAACACAGCGACCCTCCATGTATCCTTTAACGCTTCTGAAGAGAGTGTTCTGAAGGCCTTTTAAAATTTCACAAATTTGAAGGTGGTGTTCCTGATCGAGCTCACAAGATATCATGAATTCTTGACCAACTTCGAAGATGGAAATGACCAGCTTAAATATAGAATAAGCAAGCTGGAGGCAAGCTTGAAAATTATCAGGATTCACGTACTACAACAAGCCTCTGATCTTCTCTAAGAAATGTTGAAAGCATGCTAAGGCTATAAAACACAATCAATTATAACCATATTGCTATGGAAGTAATGATACTCAATTTGCCTTTCAATTATGTTTGTGGTTCCGATCAAGTCAACAACAGTGTACCTAATCGAAACCACAAACAAGACGGCATGGGATGAAGTTTAAAATTCAAAAATTACCGCTTTTGCTTAGATTCCTTACTTTAACTGTAGTTGCTGTTGGCGGAACTTTTCTAGACTTACTATACATCATTTCAACTCTCGATTCCCGTAAGGCTACTTTCTTAGACTTCTACTATTTTCTATCTAGATGATTATTCCAACCAGTCTACCTAGTCACAGCTACCTAGCAAAGTGTCCATCTGCACTATTTTTCTTTCAGATAGACACTACACGAATTTACATTGCCGATTACACTTTTCTATTTGCACTTGATTCAGATTTCTCATATTGTTTTAAGATAATTTCATCGTCTATATTTGCTAGAAGTTACTTTCTACCCTATGTCTCCTCTTCAATTATCTCTCAATTGATATAGTGTAACACCCTGAAATTTCCAAGATAAAATTTATCCCTAAAATTATCAAGCATGGGCTTATAGAGTGAATTATACTTAACTCCCTATGTAATTCTTTAAATTTTAGCTCTTCATTATGTAGGTAACTGAATAAGCTTTCCGTCGATATAAGATTCCTGTAAACCGAACACCAGGTGAGGGAGTTATGGCTCTTTTATGTGCTAGTCTCAAAACATCATCGTACAGGTGTTTAGCGCATCGCAGAGAGGGTTTAATTAGAAATTTTCAAATTCCAGTAGGACCTCGCGATAGTGGCACATCATGGAGTAAGACAATTTCCCAATTGATAATTTCCAGTGAGCCACCGCAATAGTGGCGCGTCGCGATGGCCCATAAAATTGGGCATCAGTTATATTTTTAATCCATCTCAATAAGGGCAAAATGGTAATTTTCCAACCCCTTGTCATCTCTAACATGGGATTTAATCCCAAGAACACCAAAGTAAGATTATTTTCATAAAGATCTCTCAAGAAACTCCATTAGGGTTTCAGACTAAAAACCCTCATAGCTCAAGATTTAACGGTGGATTTTCAAAAGAGATTGAAGATTTGGAATCCCCAATTCATAAGCTTCAAGAATTACCTATTATCTTATGGAATTAAGGTACGCAGGATTTTTCTAAAATCTCATGGTCATAGAAATCATGATTTTAAGAAAGGGGTTTTCAGATTTATGAATACATTCATATTTTAGGATTCTTGATGGTATTGTTTTGGTCTTTTGATCTTCCCCACATTGATTTGAAATTGTATATATATATATATGTGATTTAAGTTAATATTCAAATTGAGAGCATGACTCACATGAAATTCCTCTCTTGATGTGATTGTTCCCATGTTTCACATGATATGGATTATTTTTGAAATGCATCTTGAAAAACATGTTACGAAGTGTATTGATTTATGAATGATTTGGTTATGAATCTTGAATTCAAAAGAGAGGGTTGTTTGTATTAAAAAATGTTGAAAATACATATAATGAAAGAGTGCATGGATTTTGCCAAAAGCACTTGACCACCTTATGTTTGAAGAGTTCTTGCATAGTTTTGACTTATGCTTTCGGAACATGAAATCTCTTATACTATTTGTATGTTTGGGTGGTCTGAACTATGTTTTAATGAAATAATTATGCATGATGCATTATGAATCAACAATAGAACTTGCAAGTCTTGGTGTGACAGCACTAATTTAGATTATGCCATGATAATTTAGAACATAATAGAAGGCATGTTTAAAATCAGACTTTTCAGATGTTGAAACTAGAAAAATGCATGATTCAGAACAGGATAAAAATGGGCACAAAGAGAGCTTAGGTGGTTCCCCGAAGAAGGCATGGGTTCAGAAAACCCGTTGCCCAAAACTGTGATTTGCCGATTCGGGTATATTATATTACACTGGCCTAGTGCCGTGTGGCGTATTAGAATCATAAAATCCAACCCTTGGGGCATACTCGAGTTGGTGGCTTCCCCGCCCAGTCAATGGTGGATTCCATATCGCCTGTGGAATATCAGAATTAGAGGGGAGTGCCACCCAACTCAAGATTAATACAAAGATCAGAACTGTATTGCCCAGAATGATTTATAATTTTTTAGATAATGTGCCCATGTGTTTTGGAACTATTTCATACATAATATTTTGACAAATTGCTCTCTCGATATTTTGTTTAGATAAAAGATTTATTTTGGATTGCTTTGCATACCAGTACATCTGTATTGACCCCCCTCCTCTCTCCAGGTTCTGAGGTCAATCTAGGGGTCCGGAAAGGTAGTAGATTTATCAGATAGAGTTGCAGTGTTTAGTTGGTGAGCCTTATTTATTCTAGGAGGCCCATCTTTTCAAATTGTGTCACTTAGTATTGTTTTGGTCTACTAGGGGCCTTGTCCCAGTTTCAAACAGTTATCAAATTTTCATGTAGTAGAGATTTCATAGACTGAGTCAGAAGATATTTAGATGTAGTTGATTTACAGTTTCCATACTTATGTTTAATTCTGAATCAACCATGTTTGCGTAGAAGATTATGATTCAACATCTTCTTCAGTTATATGACTGTGGTGCATGATTACCAGATAGAGAAGGACGTTTCATCCCTTGATGGATCGGAATGTCCATCACGGACAGGCCCTAGTTTGGTCGTGACAAACTTGGTATTAAAGCTCGGTTCATGGTCCTAGGGTATTTACAAAATTGCATTGGGTAGAGTCTTATTTATGGGTGTGTAGCGCGCCACACTTATAAGTAGGAGGCTACTAGGCGTTTAGGAAATGTTTTCCCTCTTTGTGCTTTAGTTCGTGCCTCAGAGTTTGAATCAGAAATTGTCCCCTAATCAGTGATCTATCGTATTTCAAAAAATAGTCATGCCTCCTCGTCGTTTTAACAACCAGGATACTCTGGATGATGAAGTCTGTACCACTCATGGGATGAGGATACATAACAAGCTCACACTCTAGAACCTTTCCCCACTTCGGGAGTCCCTCCAGTCCTGACCAATCCACCTAGGGCTCCACGGACCAATGTTAACCATCCCCCGACTACTCAAAGGGATATTTCAAATGCAGAATTCAGTTAATCTATTCATATGCTGACACAGTTGGTGGATAATTAGGACCAATGATCAAAAGATATTGGGTATGTACCTATTACATCTGAAGCTACCAAGGTAGGTCAGTTCATGAGGATGAACCCGCCCAAGTTTACCGGCACTAAAGTAGAAGAGGATCCGCAAGAGTTTATAAACAAAATGGAGAAGATTTTTAAGTGATGCATGTGGATCAAGTGGAAGGTTTTGAGCTAACGGCTTACCAGCTAAAGGATGGAGCGAACCAAAGGTATAATGAGTGGGAAGAGGCAAAAGAGTGACAGCGCTGAGCCCATAGTGTGGGATAAATTTATGGAAGTTTTTCTTGACCAGTTCTTTCCTCTAGAGTTAAGGGAAGCTAAAGTGGAGGAGTTCATGAACCTTAAGCAGGGTAAGATGAGTGTTCAGGAGTATACTTTAAAGTTTAATCAGTTGGCCCATTATTCTCCTGAGATGATGAGTAGTATGAGGGCCTGAATGAGGAAGTTTGCTTCCGGCCTTTCAGATGATCTGGTGCTTGAATGTCAAGGGCGATGCTAAATAGAGAATTGGAATTTTCAAGGCTGATAGTCCACATGTAGCAGGTTGAGGAGAAGAAGATAGTCGAGTCCAGATAGAAGGACAGGCAGGCGAAGAAAGCCAGATCAGCGGATCAGAACCCCAGTCAGCAGCAGGGTGGTAATTAGGGTAACAAAGGGCAAAAGAAGAAGTTTTGGGGTAAGGCGCAGTCTGCAGCTAGCGCCCCAATGCCCAGACCCTTAGTCGATAGACAATTCTAGAGTTTTCAGACAAATTATTGACCCAGATCTTAGAATACTCAGTCGCAGGATAGTGTGGCTCAGTAGCATCGTACTTTTCTATGGTGCGAGACTTGTGGTAGGCATCATCCGGGAAGGTGTCAGCTAGACGCATTTGTGTGTTATTGTTGTGGTCAGATGGGTCATTTTCAGAGGGATTGACCTTTAGCTAAAAAGAATGTTGGGGGTACCAAGTCCTACACAAACTCTTCTACACCACCACCACCTAAAAAAGGCACCACATCAGCTGTCGAAAGCGATTGGAACCGGTTATATGCTTTGACCAATCGACTGGAGGTGGAAGCCTCGCCAAACATAGTCACTGGTATGTTACAACTCTTTTCCTGTGATGTATATGTGTTTCTTGATCCCAGATCTACCTTATCTTATGTGACTCCGTATATCGCTATTGGCTTTGGGTTTGAGCCCGATGTGATTGCTGAACCTTTCTCTGTTTCCACTCTAGTGGGGGATTCTGTTATGGCTAGGAGGGTATACGAAAATTGTATTGTGTCTATTCTTGGTAGGGATACTGGGGCAGACCTCATAGAACTTGATATGGTTACTTTTGATGCTATCCTAGGGATGGACTGGCTCCATCGGTGTTATACCACACTAGACTGTAGAACTCAAAAGGTTACCTTTTCTTTTCTAAATGAGCCAGCATTAGAGTGGTTGGGGCACTCTTTAGCACCTAGAGGGAGATTCATATCTTATCTTAGATCTTGTAAATTTATTTCCAAGGGTTTCTTGTACCATCTTATTCGGGTTAGGGATTCTGACACCGAAAGTCTTCCTCTTCAGTCTGTCCCAGTAGTAAATAAATTCCCAAAATTTTTTCTAGATGATCTCCCAGGAATACCACCTGATAGGGAGATAGATTTTGGTATTGATTTATTTCTAGATACCCGTCCTATTTCTATTCTGCCATATAGGATGGCTCCTGCAGAGCTAAAAGAATTGAAAGAACAGCTAGCAGATCTACTAGATAAGGGTTTTATCCGCTCCAGTGTTTCTCCCTGGGGTGCACCTGTACTCTTCGTGCGAAAAAAATGGTTCCCTGCATATGTGCATAGATTACCGTCAGCTAAATAAGGTCACCATTAAAAATAAATACCCTCTTTCTAGGATTGATGACTTCTTTGATCAACTTCAAGGTTTTAAGTATTTTTCTAAGATAGACCTTCGTTCAGGATATCATCAGTTGAAAGTTAGGGAATCAGACATTCCCAAGACAGCTTTTCAAATTAGATATGGTTATTATAAATTCTTATTCATGTCCTTCGGGTTGACTAATGCTCCTGCAGCTTTCATGGACCTAATGAATAGGGTCTTCTATCAGTTCTTAGACCTGTTTGTCATAGTTTTTAATGATGATATCTTGATTTACTCTAAAAGTGAGGAGGACCATGCCAATTACCTCCGAATTATTCTTCAGACTCTCAAAGATCATAAGTTGTATGCAAAATTCTTCAAGTGTGAATTCTAGCTAAATGCTATTGCTTTCTTGGGGCATATTATATCTAGTGAGAAGATTCAGGTTGATCCCCAAAAGTTTGAGGCAGTGAGAAAATGGACCAGACCCACGACTCCAACCGACATTCAGAGCTTATTGGGTTTGGCGGGTTATTACAAAAGGTTTGTAAAGAGTTTCTCTTCCATAGCTGCACCACTTACTAAGTTATCTCAGAAAAAGGTGAAGTTTATGTGGTCTGACGCTTGTGGGAATAGTTTTGAAAATTGAAAGACAAGTTGACTATTGCTCTTATTTTGACTCTTTCGGAAGGCACAAAGGGTTTTTTTGTATACTGTGATGCGTCCCATGTAGGGCTTGGGTGTGTACTTATGCAGTATAGTAAAGTGGTGGCTTATGCATCTAGGCAGTTAAAGGTGCACGAGCGGAACTACCCCACCCATGACTTGGAACTAGCAACTGTGGTGTTTGCGCTTAGAATTTGGAGGAATTATCTTTATGGGGTACATGTTGATATTTTCACTAATCATAAAAGTTTAAAATATGTTTTCTAGCAGAAAGAACTAAACCTCAGGCAGAGGCATTGGATAGAGCTTTCGAAAGACTATGACATGAGCCTGCACTATTATCCGGGCCAGGCGAACGTGGTAGCCGATGCCCTCAATAGATTGTATATGGGCAGTCTTTCTCATGTTGAGGAAAGGAAGAGAGAAATTGTGAAAGATATTCACCAGCTTGCAAATCTAGGAGTACGAATCTTATATTTTAAATATGGGGGAATGGTTGTTCATGAGATAGATAAGTCTTCCCTTTGTGCAGAAGTTAAAGAGAAACAGGTTGAAGAATCTTGATACAAATCAAGAAAGATGTGGGTTAATAGAATGTGATATCCTTAGAAATTGGTGGTGATGGTATTTTGAGGTATTAGGGTAGATTATGTGTACCAGATGTTGATGGTTTGTGGGAGAGAATCCTTGAAGAAGCCCATACTTTGAGGTAAGTTGTTCACCCAGGCTCTACTAAGATGTAGCATGATCTGAAATCTATGTATTGGTGGAATAATATGAAGCTTGATGTGGCTAACTTTGTTTCCACGTGTTTGAATTGCCAACAAGTTAAAGTAGAGCATTTGAGGCCAGGTGGTTCTTCCCAAGAGATAGCCTTACCCTTGTGGAAGTAGGAGATGATTAATATGGACTTCATTACAGGACTTCCGAGATCCCAAAACTAGTATGATTCTGTTTGGGTCATTGTAGATAGGCTGACCAAGTCAGCCCACTTTCGGCCTGTCAGGACTAACTATTCGGGAGAGGATTACGCTAAGCTGTTCATTGCAAAAATAGTTCGTTTGCATGGTGCACCTGTGTTTATTATATCCGACCGAGGTACACAGTTCTCTTTTCAGTTTTGGAGATTCTTTTAGAGAGGCTTAGGTACCCAAGTGAACCCAAGTACTGCTTTTCACCCTCAGACTGATGGGCAGGCTGAGTGCACCATTCAGACCCTTGAGGATATGTTGAGGGCCTGCGTGATTTATTTTAAAGGTAGTTGGGTAGAGCACTTTCCATTGATAGAGTTTGCATATAACAACAGTCTCTATTCTAGTATTAAGATGGCACCATTTGTGGCATTGTATGGGAGAAGATGTAGGTCTATGATAGGATAGTATGAAGTAGGTGAGATACAGATGTTTGGACCTAATCTTGTTCACTGGGCAATGAAAGATATGAAACTTATCAGAGAGCAACTTAAGACGGCTCAGAGTCGTCAGAATTCTTATACCGATGTTAGGAGAAGAGATTTAGAGTTTGAGGTTGGTGATTGGGTGTTTCTAAAAGTTTCTCCTATGAAGGGAGTGATGCGATTCGGAAAGAAAGGTAAATTGAGTCCTCGCTATATAGGACCTTACCAGATTGTGAGAAGAGTAGGTGGTGTTGCGTATGAGCTAGAATTGCCTGCCAGTTTGGGTTCTGTCCATCCGGTATTTCATTTATCTATGTTAAAGAAGTGTATTGGAGACCATTCGTTAGCACTGCCTGTCGATGAAATAAAAGTGACCGACTCCTTATCCTATGAAGAAGAGCTTGTAGCAATTTTGGATCACCAAGTTAGAAAATTGAGAAACAAAGAGATAGCCTCAATTAAATTGTTGTGGAGAAACCAGAAAATTAATGAAGCAACTTGGGAATTTGAAGTTGACATGAGAGCTAGGTACCCAAACCTTTTTGACCCAGTGGATGACGAAATGGAAGGTATAATCCTTGCCTTATTCTTTCTATGACTTAGTATGCTTGAATTCATGCTTGTCTGTGTTTCGCGTCAACATTTGGGGACGAATGTTCCCAAAGAGGGGATATTGTAATTCCCCAAAAGTTCCATGTTAAAATTTGTCCCTAAAAGTATCAAGCATGGGCTTCTAGAGTGAATTATACTCAACTCCCAGTGGAATTCTTTAAATTTTAACTCTTCATTACGTAGGTGACTGAATAAGCTTTTCGTCGATATAAGATTTTTCCAAAACGAACACCCGGAGAGGAAGTTATGGCAATTTTATGTGCTAGTCGCGAAACATTGTCATCTCTAACACGGGATTTAATCCCAAGAACACCAAAGTAAGATTATTTTCATAAAAATCTTTCAAGAAACTCCATTAGGCTTTTATACTAAAAACCCTCATAGCTCAAGATTTAACCGTGGGTTTTCAAAAGTGATTGAAGATTTGGAATCCCCAATCTGTAAGCTTCAAGAATTACATATTATCTTCCGTAATTAAGGTACGCGGGGTTTTTCTAAAATCTCACGGGCATAAAAATCATGATTTTAAGAAAGGGGTTTTCAGATTTATGAATACATTCATGTTATATAAATCTTGACAGTATTGTTTTGGTCTTTTGACCTTCCCCACATTAATTTGAAATTGTATATATATATGTGTGTGTGTGATTTAAGTTAATATTCGAATTGAAAGCATGACTCACATGAAATCCCTCTCTTGATGTGATTGTTCCCATGTTTCACATGATATGGATTATTTTTGAAATACATCTTGAAAAGCATGTTACGAAGTGTCTTGATTTATGAATGATTTGGTTATGAATCTTAAATTCAAAAGAGAGGGTTGTTTGTATTGAAAAATGTTGAAAATACATATAATGAAAGAGTGCATGGATTTTGCCAAAAGCACATGACCACCTTATGTTTGAAGAGTTCTTGCATAGTTTTGACTTATGCTTTCGGAATATGAAATCTCTCATACTATTTGCATGTTTGGGTGGTCTGAACTATGTTTTAATTTAAGAATTATGCATGATGCATTATGGCTCAGAAATAGGACTTTCAAGTCTTGGTGTGACGACACCAATTTAGATTATGCCATGATAATTCAAAATAGAATAGAATGCATGTTTGAAATCATACTTTTCAGATGTTGAAATTAGAAAAATGCATAATTCAAAATAGGATAAAAATGGGCACAAAGAGAACTTAGGTGGTTCTCCAAAGAAGGCATGGGTTCAGACAACCCATTGCCCAAAACTGTTATTTACCGATTAGAGTATATTATATTATGCTGGCCTAGTACCGTGTGGCTTATCAGAATTAAAAACTCCAATCCTTACGGCACACTCGGGTTGGGGGCTTCTCTGCCGAGTCGATGACGAATTCCATATTGCCCGTGGAATATCAGAATTATAGGGGAGTGCCATCTAACTCAGTATTAATATAAAGATCAAAACTGCATTGCCCAGAATGATTTATGATTTTTCAGAAAATGTGCCCATGTGTTTTGGAACTATTTCATACATGATATTTTGACAAATTTCTCTCTTTTTATTTTGTTTACATAAAAGCTTTATTTTGGATTACTTTGCATACCAGTACATCTGTATTGACCCCCCTCCTCCCTCCAGGTTCTGAGGCTCAGTCTAGGGGTCCAAAAAGGCAGTAGATTTATCAGATAGAGTTGCAGTGTTCAATTGGTGAGCCTTCTCTATTCCAAAAGGCCCATCTTTTCATATTATGTCAGTATTGTTTTGGTCTACTGGGGGCCTTGTCCCAGTTTCAGACAGTTATCGGATTTTTATGTAGTAGAGTTTCACAGACTGAGTCAGAAGATATTTAGATGTAGTTCATTTAAAGTTTCCATACTTATTTTGAATTCTGAATCGACCATGTTTCCGTAGCAGATTATGATTCTGCATCTTCTTCAATTATATGAATGTTGTCCATGATTACCAAATAGAGAAGGACGTTCCGGCCCTTGATGAATCGGGATGTCCATCACGGCCAGGCCCTAGTTTGGGTCGTGACATATCATCTTTCATCAACCACCCATTTTTCCTCAAAGGCATTCTTCTACCGTACCTATTGGCGTACAATCATCACCCTGAGCAACCCAACCATATAAATTTAGGCTAGAGCAATAACAATATTGAGTTTTCGTTCTTGTTAGATGTAGTGCTAGGCTTTGAAGGCCTTCTCAGAGTCTAATGCACCCTAAAAGTTAGTCCAATCGCTATTGAATCTCTTTACAACGACACCAAAACTAGATCCATCTACAATGCTTGACAAATAAACATGAGAAACGACCGACATTAAATTTTAACGGGGTATCAGAACCATATTCATGGTCCCTCAGCCTTATCAGTTCGAACCTACCAAACTTAACTGTAAAATTGCAGATATCTTGTTTGAATGATCTATGAATAATCAATAAAAACAACATTCACAAAATTAGTGTACTCTATATGTGTTTTTACGATAACATTATCAGTAATATATACCTCTCATATATGAAGTGGTTTCATCTGCATGCAAATTATTCCTCCGAATCCATCTTTACTGCAGCCTCTTGTGATGGTCAGACAAAAGTTGATCCACTGTTAGTTCATTATATCTATAATATTATTTATTAAAAAGAACATTATTCATCTATTCAACAGATGTAGAGTCTGTTGTATCAAATGTGGAGTCTGTTGCGACAGATGTGGAGTTTGTTCCAACAGATTTGGAGTCTGTTGCAACAGATTTAGAGTCTGTTGGAATACATCAAACTAGCCTTACTGGTGGTTTAATTTTTTCCAACAGTTGCTCCGTCTGTTGCAACATCAACAACAGCATAAACTACAAAGAAACAACAAATAAAAAATATCAACAACAAAGAAATAAAAACATTTGTTCCAAGATCATCAACAATAAAGAAGCAACATCCTTTATTTCAACACCATCAACAACACCACACCACAACTTCCAACAATGCCAACCCCACCAACAACATCAATAACAACATAAACAATAAAGAAACAAATAAAATACATACAAAAAAAATGATACTGCCAACAAGGCTTTTAAACTTCTCCCAACAGAATACTTTTTTCGCATATTGTAATAAAAATTTGTAGTTTATTTATTCAACACTTAAAAGTTCCTTCAATTTTTAAAAATAAATATCATATAGGTAAATGGTAATTAAATAAAAATAAATGTAAATAACTTGTAAAGAAGAAGACGAGAATGAAAGAGCAATAGTGAACCATACCTTAGCATCAAAAGGGGATCAAAACAACTATTTTAGTCAAGAAAAGATATGGATTGATTTAGATCTGAAAGAATATTTATGAGAAAGAGAAGAGAAAAGAGAGAAAAAAGGTTGTGAAACCTTAAGCCAAAGAGGAGAGAAAGAAAAAGATAAGAGATGAATATAATAAATTTAGGACTGAAGCTGAGGAGATGAGATAATTCTAGATGTATCGTGTATGTAGACGTGGGTTTCAATATTCATTAATTAATATAATTAATATTCATTAATAATTTGAGAGGCACGAGGAAGACTTAGTTTAGTTACATTGAAAAGACAAGATAAGTCTACTCAATGAACACATTTTTGAGTTATCCAAGAAAAAGAAACTTTTCATTTTTTACCGCATTTTGTAAGTAGTACTTACTACTTTATCTACTCGGACAGAAGCTTGTTTCAAAATTGAAAGAAAAAAAGATTTTCAAACAGATATGTCATTTGTTGTAACAGATAGCAATATCTATTTAAAAGTCCTAACAACACAGTCATATGTTACAACAGATACAAATATCTGTTAAAAAATCCTTTCCATTCGATAATTAAATATGTCAACTGTTACAACAGATATCAATATCTGTTTAAATATCCCAATAGCTCAGTCATCTGTGATGATAGATGCAAATGTCTATTTGATAATTAAATATCTGTTGGTATCTGTTCTAACAGATGACTAGTGATACTGAAAAGACAAGATAAGACTACTCAATGAACATATTTTTAAGTTATCCAAGAAAAAAAACTCTTCATTTTTACCAAATTTTGTAGTACTTACTCTTACTAGTAACTCTTACTAGTAACTCTTACTCGAACAGAAGCTTGCTTTAAAATTGAAAAAAAAAAAGATTTTCAAACTGATATATTATCTGTTATAATAATACCAATATCTGTTTGAAATTTTTCAATATCTCAATCATCTATCATAACAGATTCAAATGTCTATTTGATAATTAAATCAAATATGTCATCTGTTGCAATAGATGTGAATATTTGTTAGAAATTGCGTTCATCTCGATTCGGGTTGTTGATGATCACTCTGAGTTGAAATGAACTCTCAATAACTTAATGTTGGGATTAACATTACCTATATTGATTTAGGTGGAAGTAGGGATGAATGAATGAGCTCATAGGGTCAACTACAATTTCAACTGAGTCTTTGCAATTAGCGTTGGTATTGCGTTCATCCCCACCCGTATCGTTGATCGATCTTATTAACTTAATGTTGGAATTAATATTACCTACATTGATTTAGGTGGAAGTAGGGATGAATGAATGAGCTCATAGGGTCAACTACAACTTTAAATGAGTCTTTGCAATTGGCGTTAGTATTGCGTTCATCCTGACTCGGGTCGTTGATTGATCTCATTAACTTAATGTTGGGATTAATATTACCTACATTGATTTAGGTGGAAGTATGGATGGATAAATGAGCTCATAGGGTCAACTACAACTTTAACTGAGTCTTTACAATTGGCGTTGGTATTGCGTTCATCCCGACCCGGGTCGTCGATCGATCTCATTAACTTAACGTTGGGATTAATATTTCCTACATTGATTTAGGTGGAAGTAGGGATGAATGAATATGCTCAGAGGGTCAACTACAACTTCAACTTCAACTGAGTCTTTGCAATTGGAGTTGGTATTGCGTTCATCCCGACCCGGGTCATTGATCGATCTCATTAACTTAATGTTGGGATTTATAATAACTACATTGATTTATGTGGAACTAGGGATGAATGAATAAGCTCATAGGTTCAACTACAACTTCAACTGAGTCTTTGTAATTGGCATTAGTATTGCGTTCATCTCGACCCGGATCGTCGATCAATCACACTGAGTTAAAAATCGCTCTCATTAACTTAATGTTTTAAAAATTAGTACTATATCTTTTGAAATTTTAAAAAATAATTAAGATCAATTCAGACCAAATTAATAATTTCAAAACTTGTCATTCTTTTCCAAAATTACAAATCAACCCATACAAATCATCCATTTGTGGGAAAAACTTTTTCTTATTTCAAATATTAAGTTCTCACTCCTCTCTCTCTCTCTCTCTCTCTCTCTCTCTCAATAATACAGACAAAAACTACTCAACATATTGCTCAACCCTTCAAAATAGGTCGATTTTCTTCCCATTTTCGACCATATAATTGTTATTTTTGACTTTATTCTCGCTTGTATCTGTTATTTTCTCTATCTTCGTAGGTAACAAAGTTTGAGAAGAGTTCTACATTTGTTCTTTATTCTAAAAATTAGGACTTTTTAGTTAATGATTGAAAAAAAGACGTTTAGTTGTATTATCTGTGAGAATGGGTTAACAATTTTGTGTTTTGATGCTAAAAAAGTAAGAAGTATTCGAGAAAACCATAGGTTTTATCTCAGTATTTTATTAACTATCATGGTATTATTGGATATTATTGTGGTGTTGTTGGTGGATGTTATTGTTGGTGTCGGTATTTGTACTTTTGGTGGTGGTGTCGGTGGTCTTGGTGTTGGTATTGGTGGCATTGGCGGTGGTCTTGGTGGCATTGATGGTGACATTGGTTGTGGTGTTGGAGGTCAATCTGTTGCAACTGGTGGAATATCTATTGAGGTATATTAAATAGGTCTTCAAACAGATTCTCCATCTGTTTCAACTGATGGCTTATCCGTTGGAGTAATTTTTTTTGTAATATGCCGTAAAATAATTTTTTGAAATTTATCTTTTTTTTTAAAACAATTATGCAGACATCAAATGCAATGTATTTTTTGTTTTTCTATTATTTGTAGTTAAAAGATGTCTCCCAAAAGAAAAGAAACTAAAAATGGATTAACTTCTGACCACCCAACAAAAATGGCTAGAGTACAGATAGATTCGAAGAAACTTCCTAACAATCTTAATTGGGGCAAAATAAAGCTGAGGAAAGTGATAAATCCTTCTCACCAATGGGGCATGAAATAATATCGAAATCCTAGCATGATTTTATCAAAACCATTAGTATCGATAGGTTTCGAGTTACGATTTCGATGGATAGCCCTGACAAAGTAACTGGTGATCTTGTACTAAAATATCAGTTGGGGAAACATTTTAATGAATTAAGGAGAATTATGAAGAATGAAAACATAGACGGACTTTTTAACAAGAGTTGCTTTGCATACTTTCTCGAGTTGTCTAAAGACCGCACTCTCTGTTTCCCAATGAGCATGGTATATGGTCTTCTCAAGCACAAGATCTAGTACACGGGGGATGATAAAGATCGAAAGGAGGGAAAAAATAGATGAAATCTGGATCAACTACTATGGCATGCCAGTTTGTTTTGGGTTAAAAGAATTTTCCATAGTGAAAGGCTTGAGATGCGATCCTCCAGAAGAACCTCTAATCAAGAAAACACCCCACAAAGGGTCCAACAAATGCAAGGGAAAAAAAGATGGGTTATTAGGCATTGTTGGATGTGGTAGCTACAAAGCGGTGAATTTGATGGTAGATCTCGAGGATAAAGACATACCAAAGAACTATAGGGAGAAATTATTCTTAGTTTGGTTTATCCACTTTATTTTATTGGCAAGAGATGTCAGGAAAGAGATAGAAGATAATTTGTTGGCTTTTGCTGATGATTTTGATAAATTCAACGACTATCCTTGGGGATATGACAGCTACTACTTGACTGTCGAATATTTACTAACAAAGCTATCCACAGGGACGATCATCTTATATGGATTTTCCTAGGCTTTTATGGTAAAATTGATCACTGTTTTTACTCATCCATTAATTTATAATGACTATATACTTATTATTACTTTTTTTGCTTGCTTCATGTTTATATTTTTTAGGCTTGGGCATGTGAAGCCATTCCTTGATACGCGTACGGCCACAAGGATGCATGTTTGTAAGATGTATTGAACTCGATACTTGGAGTGTGAAAGTGAAGTGCAAATGAGGACTTAAAAAGGGTTTAAAACTGTCCATATAATGCTCTCCAAGGGCACCCACTTGAAGACTTGAGACTAAGGGGTCATTTTGGGCATTTCACACCTTGTTTGTAAACTACTATATAAGGAACCTTTTAGGTCATTTGTTGGGGGACTTATTGATGAATATGAATATTGTATAACATAGAAAGACAAAGTCCTCTTTCCTTGAGGCAAATCTGAAACTGGAAACTAAGTAACAACAAGAGGGTGAAATTACTTTAGTTGTTTGTTTGCTTGGAAACTTAGGTCTTGAGGTTCATGAGTCCCTCTTGGTCCAAGTAAGAACGTGATGTTGCTATTCATTTATCTTAGGGTCCTTTCTCATTGTTAGGGTTCTTAGAATTGTGAATATTATATGTTATGTTACTATCCTTTTTGTATCTTGTTATTGCGGAATCCAAATCTGGTTGTTTTTGTTGTCATATTGTTCATCACATTTTTGTTGTATTTTGTGGCTGTTTTGGGTGTCAAATACACCTTTGTTTCTTTTATTCTTGTTATATTTGTCGAATCTGAGTGAGGTCTCCATTTGGTCCAGGATTTGTTGTGATTTGTGGACTATTTTGGAGGGTGTATTAGACTATTTTATGGCTGTTTCATGTTTCTCTTGTTTGTCCCGTACCATTTGGTATCAAAGCATAGCTTGATCTTGTTCCTACAAGATCAATCTTGGGCTTGCTTGATAGAAAATAAAAAAAAGTGTTAGAAAACTAAAAAATTAAAAAGAAGCAAATCTGTCCATTTTGTGTTCTTGGCCGAAATAGTGTTATTGTTGTGTCTTGGCCGAGATTTTTATTTTTTTTATTGTTTCTAGTGTTAGTTTTCTTCATCTCTAACACTCTGGAGTCTAAATCTAAGTTTGAGCTTACATTGTTGGTGTTGTTTTCATGAACTTAGACTTGGCCGATTTATAAGCTTGAACACGTTATATTATTGTTCATTGGTGTTCTAAGAACCATTTTGTTGAAGTTGTAGTTGTCTTGGCCAAGTTTTAAAATATTGTATTATAAAAATTTGAAGTTGGCCGTGTGAAATTGTTGGTGTTCTTGGAGAATTGTTGTTGGTTGTCATTAGTGATTGTTGATTTTGTACTTGAAGTTCTTCACAACCTTCATAGCTTGTTAAAATAAAGTAAACCTTAGATCTATAAAGGTGAAGGGAAAAAGGTGAAGCTTTGTTAGTTTTGAAAGACTTATCATCACTCATCAACTAGTCAACCACATCTCAACCACTTTTCAACAACTTTTCATGATTCAGGGACCCATGTTTTAAGGAGAAGTACAAGTAATGTCAATGTCTTGAAACCTGCAATTGAAAAGGGCTCCAAGACTTGTTTGAATTTCCCTCCTTAAACAAATTCCACCAAAGTTCAAATTAAAAATTGACCAAGACTTGAAATTGGACAATAAAATTGTGTGGGACCGTGAAATTACGTGGCTGCCATATCATCACATTTTTACTGTTCACACAACATAATTAAGCTCAAATTTTTGAATTATTAGTTTCATTTTATTTTTTCTTAGTTTCGTTTGTTGGTTAGAACACTAATTGACAAGCTAGTAAACTCCTACTAGATTGTAAATTACTTTTGTGTCCGTTTGTTTGTGTTAACGTTCTTTGTGTACTTTTCTCTTTTGTGAATTCGTTGTTAGTTCTTGACTCAAGTACGATAAGATTTCATTTGAGTTTCAAATAAAAATCTATTCCGAGCAAGATTAGACTCGACCCTCAATCACTCATGAAGTACAAGCCAACTTTCAATACTTGTGAAACCAAGTGTGAGGTAAAACCAAGAGTGAGAGTGTAGTGAGGCATTTTTTATCTAACAAGTTTGTTTGGTTTCTTTGTTTGTTGTGTCTTTTTGTTAGGTAAAATGGCTGCCCATAATTTCAATACCACATGTGATCGTATCAATGACAATATTGAAGATATAAAATGGCACAATGAAATTATACGCCAATTGCTACCCAAACTCTACCCACAAAATCCAATTGTCCAAGCCCCTTGCGTTGAGAGCTCTCCGGAGTAAGTTGCTGCCCAACTTGTGAGTAAAACTTGCCCACCACTTGAGGATATGTGTGATGTGATTAATGAATCTTAAGTGAGTGAAGGATTTAAACATGTTAGCCAAGGAAAAAAGAGTGAACCTGTGAGCCAATATTGTTGTAAAGATACTAATGTTTGTTTGGCTCATAGGGTTAATCATGTGCTTGACATATCTTTGAAACTTGATAATGATTTCTTAGAGAGTGAAAGTTCCAAATCTATTAGATCATTCACTCTTTAGGCACAATGTCTTGTTTGAAGATAGTTTATTTACTCTTAATGAACCTAGTGGTACAAGTGATGTTGACGACATGGATTGTTTTGGAAGCTATAGCCTATATGCTAACCCACTATGGTGTGACAACATTCCTCCTAAAGATGGAAATCTCTTCTTGGAAGATGAGAGTACTCTTATAGCCAAGGAACGTGTAGTCTTGGAAATGAGAACCCTTGGTAGTACTCTTGGTGTTCATGATGATCAATTTACTCTTAAAAGTAGTTCACTACTTGGGCATGTGAATAGTATGCTTAAAAATTCTCAAGTTAGTGATGATGTCTATAAAATTGATCTTGATAATGCACATGACTCTTTGAATATCTTATGTGGTAAAAGTATTACAATTAGTTCCGTTCATAGAGATAATATGTATAAAAATATTTTTGCATGTGAAGGTAGGAGTGACATTGTAGGGGAAGGAAGGGCTAGCCTCGGCTTAGGTCCTTGGCTAATTTTTCCATTTGATCCCAGCACCCTATTGGAATGTGGAAATCTCAACACTCTTCACTTAATGCTTGGTCAAGATGACAAGCAATGTTTGATTGTGGGTGCTAAGGAAGGAAGACAAGGTTCTTCCTTATCTCTTTTTGTTGATGGTGACCACTTCCTTTATGCCATTTGTACTAAGTTTTTTATTTTCAACACAAAGGATTCATGGATATACTTCAAGTTTGTTCCATCTCATCATAGCATATTGATATGTGTATTTTGCTAACCATAACCCTCATGTCATGAGGATGTGTGCTTGTTTGTCTTCTCTTGATTTTGCAAGGCATGGATTCAAGCTCGAATCCTTTTCAAGAAGGGGAGGATGATACAGGTACGCCCGCGAGGATGAATGTTTGTGAGATATATTGAACCTGAGACTTGGAGTGTGAAAGTGAAGTGAAAATAAGGACTTAAAAAGGGTCCAAAACCGTCCATATAATGCTCTCCAAGGGCACCCACTTGAAGACTTGAGACTAAGGGGTCATTTTAGACATTTCACACCTTGTTTGTAAACAACTATATAAGGAACCTTTTAGGTCATTTGTTGGGGGACTTTTTGATGAATATGAATATTGTATAACATAGAAATACAAAGTCCTCTTTCCTTGAGGCAAATCTGAAACTTGGAACTAGGTAACAACAAGAGGGTGGAATCACTTTTGTTGTTTGTTTGCTTGGAAACTTAGGTCTTGAGGTTCATGAGTCCCTCTTGGTCCAAGTAAGAACTTGATGTTTCTATTCATTTGTCTTAGGGTCCTTTCTCATTGTTAGGGTTCTGAGATTTGTGAATATTGTATGTCAAGTTACTATCCTTTTTGTATCTTGTTATTGCTGAATCCAATCTGGTTTTTTTGGTTGTCATATTGTTCATCATGTTTTTGTTGTGTTTTGTGGCTGTTTTAGGTGTCAAATATACCTTTGTTTCTTATATTCTTGTTATATTTGTCGAATCTGAGTGAGGTCTCCATTTGGTCCACGATTTGTTGTAATTTGTGGACTATTTTGGAGGGTGTATTGGACTATTTTATGGCTGTTTCGTGTTCCTCTTGTTTGTTCCGTACCATTCCTCCCCTTCGAAAGCAATTCAAGGATTACCCGTATGAGGTTTCTCATCTAAGGATCCTTAGGTGGTTGGCAGCTGCAAAGGGAGGCAAAAAAAAATATTAAGGAGCAGGACGCTGATCTATTTAACCCTCCGAATAATGCAGTACGTCTTCATTCAACCAAAATAATTTGCCTCAAAGAAAGACATTGAAATAAATGTTCCATCTATTGCGACAGTGGTTCATCTATTATAACATATTACACGTCAACTGCATCTAGCACAACAGATGGATAATCTGTTGTGATAGACGATCCATATTTCGAAAAAGATTAACCATCTGTTGCTCTGGTTCTCTGAACTCAACTCAACAGATTACCCATCTGATACAAATTATGCAACAGATATATAATCTGATGCAACATATTGTCAATCTGTTGCAACATACAGATCAGCTGTTATGATAGCTAGATTATCTGTTGCATAAGTTGGTTGTGTTAACATTCATGTAACCCAACTGACTGCAAATTATTGTTATATGATTTAAATACCTCCGTTTTTTATAGGTAGTGCATCCTTGGATCGTGCCTACCGATGATGAGCTGGGGATGATTTTTTTTCTTACTCTGGGTCTTGTTAATACAAAATAAGACCTAATGGTAGAGATAATAAAAAAGGAATTGGCTGAAGAAACATCCATAAGAAGAACAGTTAGGCAAGGTCTGCCTAATGTTGAAGCTCTTCACAACCACCCTCAAACTGCAACAGATTCGGGTGCTTCTTCTCGGGGTGTTGCTGGTGGAGTGGTTTGTGATGGTGGCAGCCATCCTGCTGCTGCTGCTAGTCGTGATTATGAGTATGCTCAGTAAAAAATAAATACTTTTGAAAACACCCCTTTCACAAGTCCCTCTCACCCCTACACCGCTCCCTCCCACCCTTATAGTAGTCCCTCTTACCCCTCCTCACCCTCATGTTCTCATTGCAAATGCAAAGTGTGCAAGGACAGAGAGGATAAAATCCTTAAAGAGCTAAAGACTATTGTTGAAGCTGCCGAGGAGTTTAAATTCAAGAGGGGTGTCATACCATTCAACGAGGTAAGAGAGCCATGCACTCCTACAATGGAGGTTAGAAGGAAAAGAATAAAAATTAGACAAATTCTCTCCGTTATGAAAATAACAAAAACTGCAACTCCTCCCTCTCCAAGAGTTGTTGAAGTTCAGGGGCCGCTGAAGAAGGTGGACATATTTGCCACGCTTGGCAAAGAGAAAGAGGATGAACTGCAACAAATCATGCATGGCAGGAGGAAGGTTAAAAAAGAATACACCATGCATTCATTTTCCGCCAAAGACTTCAAGAATATGAAAAATATGCTTGTGTGATACGATGACAATGTAAGTTTACTTTTGCTAACCTAGCCTTCCAATCTACTCCATGAAGAAGAATCTACGCAACAGATATGTAATTTATTGCAACAACTTGGTATTTTGTTGTAACATAATACACATCTGTTGCATGAGTTGCGTTAGCTGGGTAATCTATGAACTGATTCAGAGAACCCTCTCCATCAGATTCTTTCCACTGTATTTTTATTCATTACAATTACAAACCTATTTAAAGTAATTGTCTTCTTATACCACAATATGTTGATGAAATTCTCGGGCAGGCAATTAGCATACCTGGATGCTTATGATGTTGTCGATAGGATAATGGACCTCAATTTTTACAAAAATTTCAAGGATAGGTACGCTGATCTCTCTAAGCAATTTGATTCTGGTGGCCTAAGACTTGATCAATTAGTTTCTACGTTCCAATGGGATGAAGAAATAATTAAATATATTAGAGAAAAGAGGCCATATCCACACGGCAAGAGCTAGAGCAAGGCAAAGAGAATCCTTGCAGTCATGAACATGGAAGTCAAATATTTTCTCGCTGTTGAGATACTATTCTATGAGGGAAAGATTACGGTATATGACTGCAACTTAACTGTATTCAGCGAGGATAAGTTTTTAGCCCACATGCAGTCACTCTTGAAGTTATTACCCAAGTTGTTGACACAGAGTAAGCCAATGGATCATTTGCCTGCTGAAATCTTGATGAAGAAATTATGGTATTTTGAAGGTCAAAATAAGAACATCGAGCTTCAGAGAAATAGAACCGGTGAAGCGTGCGGGCCGAACTCGCTTGCATAGATCGAGTGTTTGCTGACCGACACAAAAATGATCAGTATATGTGACACCGTTGTGGGAAAGATGCAATGGGTCTGGGCTTATGGGGTGGTAACTAAATGGTTGGACCCTATGTCTTAAGAATAAAATGTACAAAGATGGAAACGAACACGATAACAATTTTTTATTTCAAGCCACCTCGCTTTACATATAGTGACAATAATTTTTATGTCTGTGGATAGTTAAATTTTTATAATGCAACAGATAGTATATTTGTTATAACATATATAATACCTATTGTGACAGATTGATTATCTATTGGAGTAGGTTGTTCATCTATTGCATTAATAGATATTTCCCGATTTATCTGTCGCAGCAGATATCCAATCTGTTGCAACATATAATCTATCTGTTGCAACTGATAGATAATCTGTTGTAATAAATCAAGAAAGTAGGAAGACCTGTTATATAATTTCCAGAAAATGACCTAACTAAATAGTTGGAGCTCGTGTATAAAGAAAAATATGTACAAAGATGGAGACGAACATGATAACAATTTTTCATTTCAAGCCACCTCACTTTACAGGTAGTGGCAATAATTTCTTTGTCTGACAAAAGTTGAATTTTTATAATGCAACAAATTATATATCTGTTATAACCGATAGTATATCTGTTATGTCAGATATAGTACCTGTTGTGACAGATTGATTATCAGTTGGAATAGGTTGGTCATCTATTGCATTATGAAGATATTCTCAGTTTGTCTGTCGTAATAGATATACAACCTGTTGCAACATATAATCTATCTATTGAAATGATCGATAATCTATTGGAGAAAATAAAAAAGGTAGGAAGACCTGTTATATAATTTCCAGCAGATGACCTACGTGTTGCATCTCATGTTGTAACATATGTTTAAATCTATTTGATAAGATCTACTGTCTGTTGCAGCAGATGTATTATCTATTGTGATATTTGAATCTAGTATTTCATTTCAATTATCATGTTTAAAAATAAGGATTAAGTTATATTCATAGATAGCATAAAATAAATCGAAGCCTTCGAAAATTACATGAAATAAATGAAATATAAAAAAATTATTATGGTCATAAATGATCTACTCTACAAATAAATCAACAAGTTAAACCAGGGAGGATAGGTTATTACATTGACAGACTCAAGCTATAAATATTTAATCAATATGGACAAGTTGTTCTTCATTCGATATTACAGAATTCAGCTTTGGTCATCGTGGATCTTTAGTGTCGCTTGCGCACGGCTTTTGAGCTTTCATTTCTCTGTATTTTCATAAAAGAGCAACATATATTTTTTGGAGTAATTCGACATCAAGCCCTTCATTTGGTACTTGTAATTCATCACTCAAATACTCAGCGTAAGCGACAACAAAAGGACCGCAATTTCTATATTTTAAAAAATAGATAATCTATATCTTACAGTTCATGCAAACATTGTGAAATTTATGAAATGAAACTAAATCATGACACTTGTACTTACAGGCTACTAATGGTTTATTGAGAAATTCCTTCAACATATTGTACATCAAATGGATTACCCATTTTATCCCGGTATGCTTCAATCATCGATCAATCAGTATGAACCTTTTGGTCCAAAAAGCCACTTATATGAAGGTAAGTAGGCAATATTTTAGCCAGCTTTTGTATCTCAGACGAAGGCCCAGAACGTCTCCTTCGCGACATCGAGTCATAAACTTGGATGCACCTCTCTTTTAGAACGACGACAGCCAAAACCCAATGAAATTCATCACCACAATTGATTGGGATGTACACTTTGTTGACCAAATACCAAGGTAAGCCAATCGGAATACTAAAACCTTTGATGATGTTGATTAAGCATTCCACATTTTGGAAAACTTTCGGCTGTTGTTGACAATACCTATCGTAGGCATTATTGATGTAAACTTTATACAAACAATTGTCTGTCGTGTATCTGTAGTATTCTTGTGTTTGCAACTTGACCTTCTTTCACAAATAGTAAAAAATGACATCGATGTGCTGCAAATATTATCAAATATTTTAGATTACGTGATAAAAAAATTAATGTGCAGATGTAATTAAATAAAATATTAATTAATAGTAATATGTATGATATTTAAACCTCACCATTCCAGTAAATTTGGGGCTGTGACATCAAATAGAACCAATTCTTCATTCTGGAATGTGTAACAATAAAGTCAAATATATCAAAATCAAGACTCGATTCACTCACTTTGTTGCGTTCATCATTTTTTTTCTACATGATGATTTATATGTGTTAATGTCACTTTTTACAACAAGAATCATATAAACCAATATCTTTTAAAATTGATTTATGTATCTGCCGGCATGATGCTTTAACCGCCCATCGATAATCCATTCTGAATAGTCATTGATCAACTACATTAGTTTTTTTGAAGCCTCGTCCGAGATGTTAAACCCTTCAAATGGGTAATTCTTCCGTTCTCCTAAACTGATAGGCTCTACTTTTTCTTCTTGTTTGGAAGCAGTTGATGAATTATAAACTGTGATATTATGCTCTTCAGCAGTGGCTTCTACCGTGACATCTACCTGAAAATCCAAAATTCTCAATGCTAATTATAGATATACAACAGATTATCCATCTGTAGCAACAGGCGATTCTTATGTTGCAACAGATGGATCATCTGTTAGGACAAATTCAAACTAGTAAATTAGAGAAGTACGATAATTTTGAACAGATGACCCATATGTTGCAATATAAGACTCATCTATTGCAACAGATAACACATCTGATGCAACAGGTAACAAAACAGTTGCAATAGATGTATATATCTATTTGATAATTTTCAGCAGATGTATCATCTGTTTAAAGCAGATATGTGCCTGTTTGTTTATTGGAACAGGTGATGTACATTAACTTTCTTCGACTCATGTTACTCTCCTGTGGCCCTTGCACACTGAACATCAGTGCAAGACAAAGACAGAGGCGTTGCAATTTTTCTTTTTTCGATACTTGATGATGCCTTGGAAGTATCTTTTCTTCTCTTCTTAGCCGCTTTGATATCTAGTGGAGTGTATAGATATGAAATCCTCTTTGATGGAGTGACACCCCTCGTAGATGCCATTTTCTTTACAGAAGCAGTTAATGCATTAATAGCATTAATCACTCCATCTTGTTTCGCCTTGCAGTCTTGACATTTGCATGCAGAACATTCGCTAGATGTGGCAAAATCTATACAACCGGTATGATCATAATCATAATGGCTTGTTGTTTTAAAACTGGAAAGAGAAGCATTATTAGCCCCAACAGCAGCACCACTACCACTACCACTACCACTACGACTACCATCGTCAACAACAACAAGTCCACCCTCCAAAATTATTTTTCTTGTGATGGATATTGCTCCAAACAATTCCATTTTTATTCCATCAACGACCTTAGGGTCCGGTAAAGTTTGCACAGACCGTAAAGTAAGAAAAAATTGCATCTTCAACTCCCGATTGGTCGGAATAAGCCACGGATGGACAATCTAAAATAAATAGGTACATATATTAGAATGATGATGAAATTATTTAAACTAATCATTAATTAAAATAAAAACTTGATTAGAATTGAACTCACTGCTTCCTTGGAGGATTGAAAAGATCAAAAATATTTGCATTTTTATCGGTTTTAGCCGACAACCATCTCAAGATTCTTGGACTGAAAACTTCTTCTTGGTAGTTCACTTGTTGTCTCAAATATAGAATAGCTTCAAATGCCTAAGCCTATAACATAATGCCAATAAATCAAAAGCATTATTGAATAAAAAATGATGAATCATATCATGATAAAAGAAATATTTACCATGAAGGCCCATGAAAAGCCATATAAGTTGACTATCTTTGGTATCAACAGAGTCAAAAAATATTGGATAGTCATTTAAAACTTTCATAACCCTAAGGATAGCTGTTAAATGCCTCAAGATCCTTGGAGAGATTTATTAAACCGGGACTTATGTTGTTGTTAGCGTCTCTCGCCCAAATAATATTATGAACAAACCAAACCAAACATAATGAATACTTGTGCTTCTTTGAGAGTCCTTTACCTTTCAATGCTTCTATCAAATTTTTATTTTTGAAGCTTGGACCAACAATAGACACCAGGTCCTCACGATCACTCGACTTGTCTTTGCCTTTTTTGGGTGTGCAGGGTGCTTTATTTTGGGTCAGAGTAGGTATAACTTGAGAAGGAGAAGGAGGATAATATTTTAGTCCGGTAACTATGGCAAACTTCTAACCAAAACAAATAGGCATGCCACTGTAATTTATCCATACATCATCCATCTTGTTTTTATTTTCATATATAAACCTACGCTTGAGAAGATCATATACCATTTTCATCTGGAAACAAGCATTGTTGTCCTCCAGCAAATCAAGATATTGCCCAAAATAGCTTTACCTGAAATAAGCATCCAATTTTTGTTCTCGGAGTATTTTTTTGAAGGCGCCAAAAGATTTCCCCATGGCCGACTTCACCACAAAATCACCCTTAAATCTGTGGCACCATTGCACTACATTCTCACAGGATAACAATCAATGCTGAAGGTTTTGACCAACTCTTCGGTGGAAGGGCTATTAGCATTTGGATCATCTCTTTTGAGACATTCCTCCTTCTCGTGTTCATTATCTTCTGCTCCTGATTGAGATAGCAATTATAAAATAAGCTTAGAGTAGTGGCTATAGCCGAGATGTTGCACTTGTTCCTTTACTTGTACTTGATTTGGTTTCTTTTTTTTGGAGCCGTATTATCTTAAATTAATTGGGACATAAAATAGATTATAATTTATTAATGCATCATTAAAAAGGGATAACAATAAATCAAATATGCACAACGGTAAGAAAAATAGTTCCAATAGATAACACATCTGTTGTAACATATAACCGACGTGTTGCAACGGATGGGTAAATCGTTGGAAACAATAAAAATAGATCTCTAATCTGTCCAGCCCAGATGCAACGTATGAGTAAACCATTGAAAACAATAAAAATAGATCACTAATTTGCTATATCAGGTATGTTGCACCAGGTAGATGATTAAATCATTAAAAACTATAAAACAAATCACTAATCTGTTGCACCAGGTATTTTATCTAATGCAACAGATAAACAACCTGTTGCAACGAATGAGTAATCCATTGGAAACCATAAAAACATATTACTAATCTGTTGCACCAGGTTTGTTATCTATTGCAACATATAAATGACGTGTTATAACGGATGAGTACTCTGTTGGAAATAATAAAAATAGATCACTGATCTATTGCACCAGGTATTTTATCTATTGCAACATATAACTGACCTATTGCAACGATGAGTAAACCTTTGGAGAGAATAAAAATAGATCACTGAACTGTTGAAATATATCACTTATCTGTTGGAAAATAAGTTATCTGTTAGATCAATATTGTTTAGATTTCTTCCAAACAAGACCATAAAAATAGATCATTAATCTGTTGCACGAGGTTTGTTATCTATTATAACATATAAATAACTTATTGCAACGAATGAGTAATCTATTGGAAATAATGAAAATAGATCACTGATCTATTGCACCAGGTACTTTATCTATCACAATATATAATGACCTGTTGCAACAGATGAGTAAACCTTTGGAGAGAATAAAAATAGATCACTGAACTGTTGAAACATATCACTCATCAGTTAGAAAATGAGTTATCTGTTGGATCAATATTCTTTAGATTTCTTCCAAACATAAGAGTCATCTGTCGTAACAGATGAATAATCTGTTAGATTGTTCATCTGTTGCATCGATTTTCATAGTTGCATCAGATGTCTTCATCTGTTGCATTAGATGTCTTCATCTATTTCATCAGATGTCTTCTTCTGTTGCATCAAATGTTTTATCTGTTTCAACACTATTATTTTCAAGATAAACAACAAATCAACCCAGCAACACTAACACATCACACACACACACACACTAAGAACATCAACTGTGAATAAAAATTACCAACAAATTTGAATTAACAGCAGACAACAAGAAGAAGAAATGCCAGAAATTATGATTTTATTCAGTCCATATTTTAATACTAGAAGAGTAGTTGGCTCAAGTTCCTTAGTTTCTTCATAATTTTTAACTTGTGAAAAAGGAAATGGGACGACGAAGAACTCAAAGTTGTTATCGTCGGAGAATTCTTCACATCAATTGATGGTTGAAAGTTGAAAGGAAACTCGGCGACTATTTTTTGCCACAGATTAAAGGGAGAATTTTGCAGAACTGTTGGTTGATAGAGAGTTGAGAGAAGCTATCGAGAGAGAGAGAGAGGATAGGGAATGGTTGATTTGGATTGAAGAAGGGTGTGCGCTGGGTTGATTTGTATTTTTGAAAAGATTACAAAGTTTTGAAAATATTAATCAACTCCACAATTAACTTAATCAAGTTTTCAAATGATGTTTGACCCTTTAAGTTGGTCAATGTCACTAATCCTTCATTCAAGACTTAAAATATACCTTTACGTCAATTTTCTCTAGTAACTGTTGCTATATATGAAAATAGGCATCCCAATAAGTCAAAAAATAACCGTCTCCATAGGTCAACCTATGTCGACAGTTGTATGAAACTGTCGCCATAGTTTGACCTATGGCTATGGTTCAGACAACCGTCACATAAACCGTTGCCATAAACCTATCGCGACGCCCACCTATAGGACGCTTGTTGAATCGTTGCGGTAGAGCTGTGGTAACAGTTTTTCTGTCTATTGCAACGGTTTTACAGCCGTCACCGTAGGGTTAACTTCTGGTAGTGTAGTTAGAAGTGATATACAAAATTTCTATAAAAAATACTTGTGAAAAATTTTTTAAGTAAGCCTCATATAAGATGTCAAGTTAATTTAAAACATTAATAGTTAATTTATCATTTTGTCTATTTTATAGTTTTTATTAAATAACGATTAATTTTTTAATATTTGGGTGACTTATAATAATTAATTAAGGGTGATATAATAAAATTATGGTTGAAGCAGCTGGAACAAATTTATCATAAATATCTATTTATTTATTTTTATTAAATATTATTAATTTTTTAATACATAAATAATATATAATAATTAATTAAAAATGACATAATAAAATTACAGGGCAAATAAATACAACGAAGTGGTGCCTCCTTTACCACGATTGTACTAAACTAATTAGGTGGAGTGAGATATCCAAGAAAGATTTCAATACCTTGAACTTCCGTACCTCAATATTCAAACTAAACAAAAAAACATATATTATTATGAAATATAAAAAAAGAACAAAGAGGAAGAGTAGAGAGAATAGAGAGAGTAATTCTTATTTCTCTTGAGGGATTCAGCATGATTTACAATGAAGGAAGCCCTTCTATTTATAGGGGAAACTTACTTCTAGTTTTGACTAAAAGATAGATACTTCAAATTCCTATAGATATGAACTAAATCTTGATATATCTTATCTATATTCATGATAGACATTCACTATAATGTAAATACATTTATGACACTCCTCTTTGAATGTCTAATTGATAGATAATGTGCCTTGTTAAAACCTTACTAGAAAAAACCCAGTGGAAAAAAAGTCTAGTGAAGGAAAAAGAGTACACATCTCTAACAATACGCATATAGGCTACCTCATTAAAAATCTTACAAAGAAAATCCAGTGGGACAAAACCTCATAAGGGAAAAAGAGTATAACGTGTATTAACTCCCCCTAATGAGAACATCCTTGAACTTTTGCATCCCGATATTGTGCACCATCTTCTTGAAAGTTGCAATTAGAGAAAACTTGGTGAATAAATCAGCCACAGTATCACTTGAACAAATCTGTTGCACATTAATATCACTATTCTTTTGTAGCTAGTGTGTGTAGAAAAGTTTTGGCCAAATGTGCTTTATTCTATCTCCTTTTATGAATCCTCCCTTAAGATGTGTTATGTATAAATCCTTTATCTCCAAGATATGACAGTATCCCCACATATAAACACATTGCATGTTTGAGACTAAGAATTATGAGGGTCAAATGAGTACTAAACATTAGTATGACCAATAAGATCGGGACTGCAATCTTTAGAATAAAATAAGCTCATGTATTTGATCCCATTTTGTTGTCTCCTAATAAGAGCAGAAATATACCTTGCTAATAAATTGACTGCAAAGGTTATATCAAACCTTGTAGCATTTGTAAGATACATTAGTGTTGTGCACCAATTGCACTAAGATATGATAATTCATTTTTCTTATTTCAGCAAATAATCTATTGCTTTTGAAAACTCTCCAAGAGTTTCAACAATATTTAGACCATCAATTTATCCCTTATAAGGATAATAAACAAGTTTTCCAAAAACTTTTTGATATGCTTCAGGCATTTTGAATCCTTTAGGGATTTTCATATAGATTCTTGTCAAGTAACAGTATCCAACATGTCAAGTGTGACATCTTCAAGTGTCTGGAATGCAAATCAAATAAGTTTTAAGCTTACTAAAATTCATCCTTTCAGGCCACTTGATAAATTTTTCTACGTCAATATGCTTAAATAAACGTAGAATTTGGATCCTCATAATCTTTTACAATATTGCGTCAATAATGTATCAAAGATATCATTGATGATATATTATTTCGTATCTGTTCACAATATGACATAACATTTTGAGATCTCATCACTTCATTATTTTTAGGTACCTAAATCTCTCATAAGGTTTCATGAAGTGTTATGTCGTAGGCTTTTTAAGAGCACATTGTCTTCTTATTATGATTATTTGCTTCTTATCCTTTTCAAGGATTCTTTTATTTGGAACTGATTAATTTACCACGCTTAACGTATGCATAGACTTTGTCTTTCATGGACACAAAATAGGAGCACTTGTAGCTTAAATATGAGATGCTTTTGGCATTTGACTCGAATTATCTTTTGAATGAGGATTTGGTGATAATTCCTAACATATTTTATGGCTGCTTATAATCCCCCCCCTTATGTTAGGAAAAATAACATACACCCTCTATCTTCTTTGAGGATTCCATCTTTGTGCATCATGATATATTCATCAATCGTATACCACACACCAAAATTATTAGATGGAATATTAGGTTCATGACCTTGAACCAATTGAGGGAGAAGAAATAATCATAATCTATTAGTCTAATGCATACAAGTGATATTGTATATAATATATTATATTTTAATCAAACACATGATGCTTTGTTCTCATTAGTAATGGTTTAGCTATTTATCGAAGGCATTTAATGCCAAACTATTACCATCAAGATGAATTATCTTAATTACACAGTCTGAAAGTTATGTTCTTAATTTTAATTTTATTGAGCAAACAACTTTATGAATGTCAAACATAGGTTGACAATGAATGTACATGTGATCATCTTATTGATGCATCTTTTCAACATATCACATGATAGGTGAACAGACCCTTATCCACTTTTTATACTTTTCAGATTTAAGGGATCCAATCCCAATATTAGTTGGTCCAACCAACTTATCATGAGAACAAGCAACATTAAAAGTAATGAAGAATTTTCTAATTCTTCAATATATGTTCAATACTCAGTATACACATCTTTGAGATGTCACAATCATTCATATCAATTTATGAACTTTTATTCTAGCAAACTCCAAGTTTACCATGACATGTATCTTTTACTTTAGTAAATTTCAGATTTACTATTATATGAGTAAATTTTAGATTTACTACTTTTGAAGTAGATTTGAAAATAACTCTTTTAAGTTATTCAGCCTCTTTCGGAAGTGAGTTGTGATACCATCACAATCAAGTGCACGTTTGCATTAATAAGCTTCTTATTTCCTAAGAATGAAATATAATCGTGCCTTAAGACAATCAAATTATGATAGCTTATAACCTCTTTCATGATATTGCTACTTCAGAAGCAAATTGAGGTATACGTATAATGTAGATAATTGTTTTCTCTAACATATCTTTTAGTCATAATAAGCGTGTGAAAATATTATCACTCTTGATGATTATTATCATATTGTCCCTCCACGCTTATAGCCATGCATTCAATCACTGGTCTTCTTTCAGACATATTATGCACTGCTACCACATACACCTAAAAAATGAAGTAAGTTGTCATATTTCAGACTTATCATATATTGCTACCACATTTTCTTCATAGAATGGAGCATATTCAATGGGTCGAATTTCATGACTTTCATAAAATACCCATTATTTTTCCTTAGCCATCATTATATTATCAATTTGGTGCATTGAGATTCGAACTCAACGTCTTATCAATATAAAGACGTCTTAGGCATAAATCGATGGGACTTGAACCCAACAACTTGTTATTAGTATAATCATGATGAAAATAAGCATCAAAATGGTTATTATATACTACTACGTATTCATTATAACTTAGAGAAAGATATTGATAAAATTATTAAATTAAAAGTAAGCAAAAATCTCAAATACTTACCTTTGTACCAGATTTGAAAAGGGAAAAAATAAAATATACCTTTGGACAATCATTATCATTGATTCCTGTAATTCTTAACTAAAC
>NC_061115.1:137028179-137085833 GCF_002878395.1 Capsicum annuum
CCTAGACATTTTCTTCCGTAAAATTTTAATTTTCTTGACCTTTTTTCTCTGCTTTTCTAGATTTAATTTTGTCAATGTTTTCACACCATACAACTTTGTGTTGGTAGTATTTCAAAAGAAATTAGACAAGTGTCACTTTTGCAAGACCGTAGTCATGCTCTTTGATATAGAAGAATTAGCTTAATCATAATGCATTACTTACTCCGAATGTGAACCTTGTCTCTCTTTCAATGGCTGATTACACTTTAAATTTCAGGGATATAGTTGATATTTCTTAGATTCAATCTCACGTGGTGATTTGAGCATAATTTTGTGAACTTGATATAAAGGTATGATATATGATTATTTTCTTAATCAAAATTATCATCAATTGCTTGGTTGATATGTGTTGGGTAAAATGGACTAGAAAATATGGCAGCATAGTTGGAGGACACGTGGCAGTAGAATCTAAGGAAGCCGAGAGTTGAAGACTAGTCTTCCAAAGAAGTGCCCTCAGTCATGAGATTGAAAATTCCACCGTGGATAAGCAAAGGACAGAGAGAAGGGGGACACGCACCCAAGTGGCATGTCCAGTGATTTTTTTTCTAAAACAAATCATAGTTATTATCAATTGCTTATTGATATGTGCCAAGTAGAATTGGACTACAAAATATGGCAGCATAGTTGGAGGAAACGTGACGGTAGGATCTAAGGGAAGCCAAGAGTTGGGAGACTAGTCTTCCGGAGAACCGCCCTCAATCATGATAGAAATCCCATCAGGGATAAGCAAAGGACAAAGTGAGGGGGAACACATGCCCAAGTGGTGTGTCCAATCAGATAAAAAACAAAAGTAGATATGAATAGGTCTGGACATAAATACAAAAAATTTATTATTGAATCAAATCAAAAAATTTGATAATTGATATTCGATATTTAATATGGCATTTGAGAGTTAAATTTTAACATTTCGGTATTTAGAATTGACTTTGATATAAGATATTAATATCGTTTGATATTCGATAAGTACCGAGTATTTGGGATAAATTCTGAGATATCTAAAAGATTAACAATGCAGGGTTTAAGCTGGATTATGTTAAACCTCGCAAGTCTAGAGAGGTATCTATAGTCGTTATCGAAAAGGAGGACATCAGCTCAAAGGTAGAGTATTGGAGGAACGCTGTGGTATGTTATGTGTTAGGGGCTTACTCCCATATACTGTATTAAATGAATTTATGCGGTGGACACGGAAAAAACTAGGAATAGGCAAGATAGCAGTGATGAAAATTGGAATATTATTGGTTAGTTTTAATATTGTTGAAGGGAAGGAAGAAGTGCTTCGAGATGGTATTTTCCATTTTGATAACAAACCACTGATAGCCAAAGGTTGGAATTCGGACTTGGATTTCTCTGTGGATGAGCTATTTTCAGTCCCAATTTAGGTGAAACTACTTGAGTTAGATTTTAAATATGAGAGTGCTAAGAGTCTTAGCAAGATAAGTAGTCTCATTGGCAAGCCATTAATGGTGGACAAGAATACAGAGTAGAAGAATAGGTTAAGCTTTGCAAAATTGCTTGTGGAGGTCCAAATTGGTAACCCACTACAAGATGTGATCATGTTCAAAAATGAGAAGGGTATTGTGATTGGACAGCAAGTCAATTATGACCGGAAGCTTACCATTTGTGATACTTGTAAGAAGTATGAACATAACAGTGAGGTTTGCAGGAAGGACAAGGTCTAAGAGGAGAATGCCACTGACACACATGAGGTGAGACATAAAATGACAAAGTTAAATAAAAAAAAAAAGAGGGGCATAAACAATAGAAGAGTAGTAGGGGGTTATAGAAAGAATAAGGTGGTTAATGCTTGGCAAAGACAACCTGTGAAGATTTGAAATACCTTCCAGGAGTTGGGAGAGAGTAGTAATAAGTATCCTATACAAACCACTAAAGCTAGTGAAAAGGGGCATATGTCCCAAGGGTCATGGTTAAGCTCCTAAGCTGGAACACTAGAGGCCTTAAAAGCTTCATGAAACAGAAGAAGGTTAAGTTTCTCTTCTCTAAGCTTGATGTTGGTAATAAGTTTTTTGGAAACTAGAATAAAGGTGCATATAATTAAGGAAACAACAGATAAAATATTTGGGGATTGGTCTTATTATAGTAACCACCAATCTCATTATAACGGGAGAATTTTGATTGTATGGAGACAAGACTGGTATGATGTGGTGGTTCAATATAATACTACTCAAGTAGTGACTTGCTTGGTCAAATATATTCCATTGCAGATTGGATTCATAGCTACATTTGTATACGATTTTAATCAAAGAGATGAGAGGGTGGAGTTGTGGGATCATTTAAGAATGATTCATCAGGGTTATAGTATGCCATGGATCATTCTTGGTAACTTTATACTACATAGTGAAGATAAGGTAGGAGAAAATCCTATTACACCTACTGAAGTAGTGAATTTTTAGGGTGCATTCATGATTGTCAAATAGAAGAAATGCTAAATTCAGGTGGAAAATATACATGGAATGATAGGCAGGCTGCTTACTATGCTAGATATTACGAGTCATGCACTTCTAGAAGGGGTAAGTGACAATTGTCCAGTAGTAGTTCAACTTGTCCAAGCCGAAAGGAGGAATGCCAGAGTTTCCAATCAGTGCAATGTGTTGAGTTCACATCCCTAATTCCTATACTTAGTACAAGAGATATGTGGTATGTTTGTGGACGAATATAGTATGTATAGGGTGGTAAAGAAGTTGAAATACCTGTAGAGAAAGCTCAAGCAATTGCGCAAACACTACTTCAGCAATGTAGTTGAATATGCTAATACTGATAGGGATGCACTAGTTGATTTGTAGACATAAATCCAAAATAATACACTGGATCTTGATCTACAATTAGATGAGGACATAGGAAAACAATTTAAAATATCCTCTTATATTATTGAGAGTAAATTGATGCAGAGATGCAAAGACAACTAGATAAGGATGGGAGATGATAACACTAAGTATTTCTTCTCAATGTAAAAAAAGAGGACTCTACTGCAGTTAGTTCTCAGCTACAAGATGAGAAGGGTTAAGTAAAACATGATCATAAACAAATATCTAAGATTTTTGTCAAATACTATAAAAAACTACTAGGTGAGGCAGGTGGACCAAGGAAGAAAACAAGTAGTTGAATTTTTCAATAGGGGCATATATTAAATGCAACTCAACAAACATTTCTACTTTTTCCAGAATCAAATGATGCGATCAAGAAGTATATATGGAGCATTAATGTCAATAAAAGACCAGACATGATGGTTATGAAGGAGGTTTTTTCAGAGCTACACGGGAGATAGTTGCACATGAAGTGTGCAATGCTATGCAAGAATATTCTAGACTGGTATGCTATTAAAATAGGTCAATGAAACTAAAATTGAATGTCCTAAGGATGCAAGCCAATTCAGACCAATCTTTTGTTGTAATACTATTTACAAATGCATTTCAAAGATAGAACACTCTAGATTAAAGGGTTTTTTTCCTAGTTTAGTAGAGGCAACTCAGACTGCATTTTTGATAAGTAGATCTTTGGTTCAAAATATGTTGATTTGACATAATTTATTGAGGCATTATAACAGGAAAAAAACTCCAATATGCCTAATAAAAATTAACTTGAGGAAGGCATATGACATGGTTCAATGGGATTTTATTTTTGATATGATATTAGGATATGGATTTCAACTTAAATTTAGCCAAATTATAATGGAGTGTGTAACTACAATAAGATTTTTCCATCAAGGTGAATGGAGAAAATTGTGTATACTTTAAAGGGATGAGAGGTTTGAGTAAGGTGATCTAATATCACCTTTGTTATTTGTGTTTGTGATGAAGTATTCTCAAGAATACCATCTAGGATGAGCAAATTTCCAGATCTCAGATTACATTGTATGTTCAAGAAGCAGAAACTAACCCATGTTACCTACAGATGACCTTGTGATCTTATACAAAGGTAATGAACAATTACTATATATGATCATGGAAGCTATCAAGTGTTTTTCTCAAACTACAAGTCCGTCTATAAATTAGAAGAAGTTAAGCATGTTTGTTGCTGGGTTCTCTAAGATGATAAAGGCTGCATTTCTTAGTATAATTGTATCCATACATGGAATCTCTCCTACTAGATACCTTAGTTTTCCCTTATCACAGAAAAAATAGACTAAATATGATTATAACCAACTGTATCAAAGAATTATTATGAAGTTGTAGGAAATTGATACCTGTCATATGTCGGAAAACTGTAGGTAATCAACTCTGTCAATTTCTCTCTATAGAACTTTTGTGAAACAGTGTTCCTGTTACCTAAAAGTGTGATCAAGGTAGTAGAGAAAGAATGTAGAAGGTTTCTTTGGGGTGAAACTGATGATAGGAGAATATCTATGGTAAAATGAGAGACAATATGCCCTCCTAGACAAAAAGTGAACTGAACGTCAAAAGTTGTAAACAATGGAATATAGTTATTGTAGGTAAAATGATTTGGTAGTTACAATATGATATGGAATATCTATGGGTTAAATGAGTGTATAATCTATATGTAAAAGAAGGAGAGGATATATGGATACACCAAGTGACAATGGATTGCAGTTCATACTGGAAACAGTAGAATAACTTCAAATTATATAGGACTAGTATAGTTAAGGAGCCTATAACCTTACAACAACAATAAAGTACTCAATATCAAGAGGCTACATTACTTTGATAGGAAGTAGACCTATGCTGAGGGGCTCTAAGCTAATATAGTGTAAACTTATTTTATCTAAACACAAGTTCTTATTATGGGTGGATGTTCATAAGAAACTACTTACAAGGGAGAGGCTCCATGGGATGGGTGTGCATTGTGAACATAATATTTATTTGTTGTATGAGAAGGATCATCTTGAGACTACTTCTTACCTATTTGTTCAAAAAGAGGTTTTATGTTTCATATGGAGAAGAATACCTAGCTGGTTAGAGATTATAGAGGGGATCATAGAGGTGCAATTAACCGTAAGATAGATTAGACATAAACAAAGGCCAAGGTTTTAAAAAGAGGTTGTGCTAGCTATTTATGGTGTAGTACTATATGATTTTTGGAAATCTAGAAATGGTAAAATTTTTTGAGGACAAGCTGCTAATATTGGTTTCTTGGTTCAAAAAGTTCAAGTTGTTATGGAAAGAATCAATATGTATATTGGTACAAAATTACTAGAAAGTGTGTTAGTTACATTGATAGGCTTTGTATGTAGTTGGTTTAGAGGCTTGGGCTAGATAGAACTTGCTTCCAACAACCAAGGAATCTTTTTGGATTCACAAAATTTGATGGTATGATAATATTTATAATTTATTAAAACAAAAAATTAGGCTAGGCTAGTCTTAGATAAAATTTGAGCATGGTATAGTCTAAGATAATTCGAGATTGGACAGGTCGAAGGTTGAATGGTCTGGGATAATTTTTGGTAGCTAAGACAATAAGAATTCCATAAAAACTTTTAGAAGTGAATTCGAGTGAGTAGAACTTTCAATATCGAATTTGAGGTAAAGGTCTAGTTTGAGAAGTCAAAATCTGGGAGTGTGTTAAAAAAATGGAAAAACTGGGATAATTTCCAACTTTCTACCTCGACTAACCCTCTATATAGGGTGGCAAATCACTACCAATGCACCTCTATAGCAAAAATATTTTCGTTATAGTGGGAGTTAACATTGGTTAATCCCAACATAGTAGGGAACCTGTGACAACGATGTCACTATTGCAAGATAGGGCTACTATAACAAGATCTACGCTGATTAATGTAGAAAATACCCCTGAAAATATTATTTTTTTCAACATTTTTCTAAGGGCTGGGAGATAAGATTTTGAGCAATTTCAATCTAACTCAATTTCCTTTGTTAAGGTAACTTAATTCATTGCATTAACTAGTTCTTCGATTATTAATTCTTAGAATCACTAGTCCAGTTTTAGGAATGATTTAACTTAATCGTGGTGAATTTTCTAGTGCAATTAGGTGAATTGGGTAAAAACCCTTGAGTTTTGGTTAAAGGTTGTTAATTTACTGTAGCATTCTTAGAATTCACCATTATATTCTTGAAACTGGTGGAATTAAGGTTGAATGAAGGTAGAAAAATCCTAGAATTAGAGGAATAATTATGAAATTGACCATGGGGTTAAGGGATTAGTTTGTAATCCTTGAACATATTAGGTCATCGTATGAATTATGTTTGTATTATTCCTTTTAGATCACAACTAAGCCAAAATTGCATGGAAAGGAAAGGCATTGGGCTCACTAGAGTGGCGCAAGCTTGGATTGAGGTAGGTTATGGTTTAATATAGTTGAAACCTAACTTGATTTATATGTCATAACAACTATTTATTCATATACTTGTTACAATGCATGTTCAGAAAAGTAAGTTATTGGACGATATCCTAAGTGTTAATCACATATAATGAGGTTGTATTAATTATTTATTGATTTTAAAAGTATTGTTGTTATTTCCTCATTATAATTGTGATTGTTGTGATATTTGTTGATTTTTGTGGGGTGTTCTGGTATTGGAACATCTTTATAGGATTTATATTTATTTTATGTACCGATATTTAGATATCTTTACAGGATTGGTTATATAAGGTTGCATGCACTAGTTGTCTGGGATTTTTAGTACATGGATAAGAGCTCGGCCCTGCAGGTTATGACTACCGAAATGACTAGAAAACTTTTTGTTTGTGTGTACAAAGTCTCAATGGGTGTGATGGTTATTTGAGTGAATTGAGGTTTATGATTATTGTTATTATTATTGTTGAATGGTTCTGCTACTTACCTTATCGTATCTGAAGAAGTCTGTTGGTACAGATGTCATATGAGATATGAAAGCGATTTCCGACTTAAAGACTACTAGTTGAAGTAGAGCCGACTCTAACATTCGAGCTGAGAGGTTCAAGCTAAATTGCAATTGACTGACATATCTCCTTTTATTGTCTACTTCTTATATAATTGAGACAAGGTGTAAAGGATTTTTGTTGACTCATGGTTGTTGACTTGGTTAATGTGGGAGTTATGGTCTTAACTTAGGTTGTTGTCTATATTGACTTATAATTGACTAAATTCCGTGGTGTTGTTGAAAAGGCCAAGTGTCACATAATTGAGGTATATTTATTTGGTAGGTGTTCATGGTTATTCTTGTTACTATGTTATTGTTATGTATTCACATTCTTTATTTTGGGTTGGTTGATGACCCTACCAGTACACAGTGGCTTTTGTTTACTGATACTATACGTGCTTTTCTTTTTATTGAGTACATAGATTTTTCTAGTGACTACATCAAGACCTCAACTTTAGAGCAAACTGAATTTTGACTTAAGGGTGAGCTACATCTTCTGGACAACCATGAGTCCTCTATTTAGTTTTTGTCCATTTGTTTTGGACATGGATATTTTCTCTCTTCTTTGGAGGTTGAACTTGTTATTGACAATTGTAGTATTTTGGTACAATGACTTTTAGTTCTTCGGGGTATTTTAGAATTTTTTCCATTTTTTTGCATTTGGTTTTATTGTTAGACTTTGAAACATTGTTTTTATTTTATGGAATGACTAGTTTCTCTTAGTTTTGACTAAGTGTTGGTATTGAGTAATTTGGGTTGGATGGTTCTCCTACTGGAGGGTTAGGGTGGGTTCTACTTATGAAGAGTTTGGGTCATGATAAAGTTGGTATCAAAATGCTAGGTTTGTGGATCTTATGGTACCAAGATAAGTCAAATAGAGTCTTATGGAATGGCATAGAGATGTTTGTATTTTTTTTAGAGGCTATAGGACTTTAGGAAGCTATCACTTTCTTTCTTGTTTCATGCTATAGTAATTCATTATTTTATCTACAAATAGTGAACACTTGAGCAAATAGAATCAGAGCACTACCCCCGCACTAGCAACTCCAACAATGAAACTAGTTGTTTGTGGATGGGAAAGGGGTAGGGAAAAAGGAGAAGCAGCGCAACAATCACCAAGGGTGTAGCTTGGGAGGCAATTAATCTAGACCGTTAGAGATCTGAGATGCCTTCCCACCCTTGGATTAGTTTGAGGAGTTTGTGAATGAGGATGTTATGCAAAAAAAATAGGTAATACTAGTAGGGGGTGCAACTCTTCCCTTAATGTCTTCCAAGATGATTCAATAAGTATTTTTTTTTGTGAGTGGATTAGTAGGTACTGGATCCACTTATGCTATGCCTGTTATCAGTTTCTAGGTGCTTCGCTTATTATCACTATAGCTCCTGAGATGGGCGAGGCTTTAGGGACCGAGATTTACCCACGCTTGATGTTAGGACCTATCATTATTGGGATTGAATTATGCCTTGTCCCTCTATGCTACTCAATTACTTGGCATAGAGAAGAAGAGGATTTTGTTTTTTGTTAATTGTTTACACATTGACTTACAAGTTTTTTTATGCATATGACTTCTGCTGGAAAGAGCTTACATAATGTTGCTGATTATTTGAAAAAGGTTGAAATTGTCAAACAGGTTGGTCAGGCTAAAGTATTAGCAAGGAAATACCAAAATACGGGTAACTTTGGTGGTTCTTACTCCAGGGTTCATAGCTATTAAGCCTATTTAGTTTTACCTATTCAGTTAGCTCTGCCAGCTTCTGTAGTGGGTTAGTTAGGGTCCACTGAGAAGCCCTTAGTTATGAAAAACTAAGGGGCTTCCTATTCATTATCTAATTGGCCTTTGTTAGATTGAGGTTTCTATACTTATGGGAAACTTTAAGAGAAAGTGTACTTAGAGATAGATTTGTTTTCTAATATAGCAGCAAGATAGAGCTATGGTTCCTATTGTTAAAGGTAACAAATCTAATGATAGAGGTCATCCATAGGGTGGGTAGAATAATTATCAAGGAGGTTGTGACTGAAATTAAAGAGGTGGTAATGCTGGGAGAGGTGGTTTATAGCCTGATAAGGAGGTTGCCTAGATTAATAATAGACCTTATTGTTATAACTTCCTAAGCAAGACGAAGGTTAGGCTTTCAATATTGTTAGTATAGGTACTATTCTCATATGTGATTTAGTGGCCACTATTTTTTTTTAATTTGGGTACCACTTATTTATATGTATCTGTAAAATTTTCCTTGGTATTGGACTTGGTTTGTGATAAGCTCGACTTTTATGTATATGTGTCTACTCCAACTGCGGACTCTATTACCGTAACCCATATATATCATACTTGTTCTATTTAGTATATAGGTTTGCAAACTTGGTTAGATTTGATAATCTTAGATATGCTTGATTTTAACATCATCCTAGGTATGACTTGGTTGTGTATGTATCATTCTATTCGACATTGTAATGCTAAGACTATGATCATAGAGATATCTAGGATGGATAAGTTAGATCAGAAAGGTGTGTATAAGCCCAAACCTATGAAAGTTATATCTTTTATTTTGGCTAAAAAGTTAGTTGAAAGGGGTTGTTCGACCTTTCTAGCACCTTTTTGGGATGTTAGTACATATTTGCCTTATATTAAGTCAGTTTCCCGGTGTTATAATTGTAAGAGGTATTTCCCACTGACTTACCTGGTAATGCTTCTGTAGGACATTGACTTTTTCATTGATCTAGAGTGGGTCACTCACCCAATTTCTATTCCTCCCTATCTAATGGCTCCGACCGAGTAGAGAGAACTCAAGTCTATATTGCAGGAGTTACTTGATAAGGTATTTATTCATCCTAGTACTTTACCTTGGGGTTCTCCATGTTATTAGTTAAGAAAAAAGATCGTAGCACGAAAATATGTATTGGCTTGAGATAGTTGAACAAGGTTACCATTAGGAATAAGTATCCTTTGCCCTAGACAAATGATTTTTTTGACTTGTTGTAGGGTGCTTTAATTTTCTCAAAGATATACGTAAGGTTAAGTTATCAAAACTAAGTATTTGGACTGATTATATACTTAAGACAACTTTTAGGACTTGGTTTACGCATTACAATCTCTTAGTGATGCTTGTTGGTTGATCAATGCGCTGACAACCTTCATGAGTTTGATGAATGGTATTTTAAAGTTTTTCTAGTATTCATTTGTTATTTGTTTATTGATGACTTTTTGGTTATCTCTATGATTATATAGGAGCGTGTAGGTCATATTTATATTATTTTGGGAATTTTGCATGAGAAGTAACACTACGCTAAGTTCTCTAATATAAATTTTAGTTGTCTTTTGTAGCATTTTTGGGGCATGTGGTTTTAGAAAAAGGAGTGATTATTCATCCTCAGAAGATTGAGGTTGTCAAGAGTTGGGTTTAGCCTAGCTCATTGGCTGAGGTTAGGAGTTTTGTGGGTCTTGCTAGTTACTATCACAAGTTTGTCAAAAATTATGCCTCTATTGCTACTCACTTGAGAAGGTTGACTTAGAAGGAAGTGTCATTTGTTTGGTTTGACAAGTGTGAAGAGAGATTTCAACAAATCAAGTACATTTTAACTACAACTTCCATTCTTGCCTTGCCAATTGAAGGTAAAGACTTTATTTTGTTTCCTAATATTTGATGCTTTGGTTTAGTGTTTTATTAATGTATGAAAAAAATGTGATTGCATATGCTTTAAGGAATTGGAACCTCATGAGAAGAATTATCCAACCCATGACTTAGAGTTGGCATTAATTATTTTTGTACTTAATTTTTGGAGACACTACCTCTATGGTTACAAGTATTTTACAAACCATCATAGTTTGTGGCATGTTTTCACCTAATAGGATTTGAACTTGAGAAAGATGAGGTGGATGGAATTATTGAAGGATTATTATGTGATCATTCAATACCATTTGGGCAACGTCAATGTGGTGTCTGATGCATTGAAATGGAAATATGTAAGAATAAGTAGTTTAGGTTATTTGAAGGTGTCAAGGTGACCTTTAGCTAGAGATATTCAAACTCTAGCATTAGAGTTTATGCAGTTTGGTATTTTTAGTGTTGGATAGTCTAGAGGTTAGGTCAAGTTCAAATCAAGGCCAGACAGTTTGAAGATGTGAAGTCCAATAAAATTTGGAGCAAGGTGGTGTGTGGTAAATTTTCTAATACCACACTTAATGCATGTGGGGGTGTTGGTGGTGAGGGAACACGTGTACATGCCTTGGGTTGGTGATGTATTTGGGGTTTTCTTATAGAAGCTCGTAGTTCTCGATACTCTATTTTTTCAGGGGTAACAAAGATGTAGTGTGATTTGAGACAACTCCGTTAGTGGCCAGAAATGAAAAGAGATATAGTGGAGTATGTGTCTAAATTCCACAAATGTTAGCTCGTGAAATATGAACATGAAAGACCTACGGGTATACTTCAGAGGATGCTTATTTTCGATTGAAAGTAGGAGATGATAACTATGGATTTCACAGTATGTCTTGATAAAACCTTGGGGTAGCCTGACTTAATTTGGGTCACAGTGGATAGGCTAACTAAGTCAAGTCATTTCATTCCAGTTAGAGTGGATTATTGGTTGAAGTAATCAACCAAGATTTATATGAAGGAGATATTAAGTCTCTGCATGGGGTACCAATTTCCATCATTTTCAATAGAGGTACTTAATTCACCTCTAAGTTTTGGGATATGTTATATAAGGATTTGGGCACTAAACTTGAGTTTAGCACTGCATTTCATACTTACACTGACAGACAATTTGAGAGAACTATTCTGATGGTTGCGGTATTGTAATGACCTAAAAATTTGATAAAAATATATGAAATTTATGATTTTGTGTTATTTGACTATTCTACCCCTCCCCGTAGTTGCATTATGGTATTTCTGGGGTGTGGGAGTGATTGAAATGATTTTTGATGCATTTTGGTATCATTTATGTAATATTGTGATTTTTGATGGCTTTAAGAGTCTTATTTTGGACTTATGTGGATATCTTTTGATCCGTGCGATGGATGGACAAACAGACTTAGCCAGCAGCTCCGGAATATCAATTGTAAGATAGGTAGACCTTGGGTTCGGGTTCTGATGCACCCGAGCTCATTTCGACCTATTGGTCAGAAAGTTAAAAAATTGGAAAGTTGGGTGTGGGACCCACTTTTTGATCGAAACAACCTCGTATGAAAAATACGACTTTGCCAACAGGTCCTGAATGTTGATTTTAGTATGTTAGCATGTTTGGTATAATTTTACGGCTTTTAAATCTCATTTCAACCCTCGATTTGAGAAATTGTGATTTTGGGTTTCGGGGGTCAATTTTGTGAAAACTAATTTTTCTGGAAAATCTGGTAGCGCCATCGCATCCGGAACATCGAATTTAGTGTGGTCACATAGTTCGTTTGCATAAATCAGACTCCGATCGAACCTCGGGCACCCCGTCGAAGTCCATTTCAACTTAGAAAAAAAGACAGCACCAGTTATTGCAGAAAAATCTGCAATATATAGTAGATTTTTCACCCTTTTTGATCTATTTTTCTCATTTTTCATCTTGCCTCTTGAGAGTTAAACTCTAAATATTTTGGGAGCTTAAAAATGAAGTTTGTGGGAGCTTGGAAAGCTAGATTAACATCTATTTCTTGATTATATTACGGATTTAAGGTAAAAATTTGCCCTTTTTTAGTAATTTCTTCATTAATTTCTCAAAACTCCAAAAATCTTAGGGCATGATTTTAAACTCAAATTTCACTCATTTTCATTTGAATAATACTTTTATCTTATATTTACTAGTTTTTAATTAATTTAACCTTCAAAAAAACTTTGATTCTGGATCTTAACCCTGATTTCAAATATTTTACCCGATAAAGCTTAAAAATGTTTTTTCTTCGATTTGAACCTCGTTTTTGACTAGATTTAACTTGGATTTTCACCTGTAGGTTCCTAAAAATATGGGGAACATATTTTTGAAGTAAAGTTTCGATTTTTCCATTCTTTTTTGAAACTCATTTTGGGGGTCCGTTTTGACCCCGAACCAAAAGTAGTCAATATAGGTGTCGTTAGTTTTGTTTTGATGCATAAATTTCATATTTGATGTTTCTAGTGAAGTTCGAAATTATTCGTAAAAGGTAAGGTTGCGGGTTCACGTGTAGCGGACCAGGTTTGACTTTCGAGGTAGGTTATGGCTTAACTCTTAAGACTGGTATGGGTAGTAAATGATGGTGCAAAATGCATGTTAAGGGTGGGAACTAATCATGAAAAATAGCTATTTATGTGTTGTGCCCGTGTGGGGGCCTATATGTGATGTAATTCCGAAATTGAAATATTATGTGACATGTTTGACCGTGTGGGGTCCTATGTAATAATGATAGCCTTGAATACATGTAAATAATTGTATTGTATTGTTTAATGTAGTACCATTGTTCTATTGTGATTATATTCATACTTTATTGGCATATAAGACATATGGAAATTCATGAATGAAATGAAAATAACGAGTGGATATGGGCTCATGTAGTTATGGAAATGTATCATTATGGTTGGTTGTGAAAATACTTATTGAGATGGGTTGCTAGCATTACATCTTCATAGCATACTCATTCATGAAATATTGGTACCACCATGACAACATCTGAGAAATACTGGCAATACCTTTTTAAAAATATTGTAACACCTTAAAAAACCCTTTTTGAGGGATATGAAGGAAAGGAGATATGAGATATGTGGATTGTATATGGGTTCATGAACCCCCCATGGGTCCTACGTCAGGAAGCTTTAGCTCTGTGGGTGTATACAGGAATTGTACGACGATCCCAGAGGTTGTACGACAACCTCGTGCATAATCATCATCATCATCATCATTATAATATACATTGCACTTACTTTATTGTGTTTTTATTATGCTGTATTGCCTTATTGACTTGTCATTTATGTGTTTGTCTTACTTTCCTTTACTTATATTTGATGATCTTGTATCTACATGTTCTCTCTTGTTCTATTATATGTGACATAATGTATACTTGTGTTTCGTATCTTGGTGTGTTTCTGTAATATATGTGAGATATACTAGAATTGTTAGTGCATGTGGTGTGGGCTACCGATGTGGGACATTTTCTGATTGCAGGTGATGTGCCCTTAGTGTATATTTTATATGCTTTATTTACCACTTTGTTTAGTCGGCCTATGATACCTATTGAGTACAAATGGACCGTACTCATGCCTACTTCGCCCTTTTGGTGCATGTCTTAGCTCGAGTGCACCTCAACTTACTTAATTCGAGCAATTGTTGGAGCTTCTAGGGTAGCGCTTGGACATTCATGTGTCCGAAGTTCACTTCTATCTTTCTATACTAGTTATGTCTTTATTAGTATTCGAAGATAGTTATTATTTCTTTGTAGTTATTTTTTTGATGTATTTGACTCTTGGATTGTATTAGTAGTTCTTACACTATTGACACCTGGTTTTGGGAATGATTGGTATTCTGGATAAGTTCTTTCCGCATTGTTATGATTATTTATATGGTTCGGCTTCATTTTAGAAGCCTTACCTTGGGGTATTTCTATCTTTTCTCTATTCGTATCAGTTTGGGTGATAGGCTTACTTGTTAAGATATACCGCAAAAAGCGCCATCATGACCCTCATTTTTGGGTCGTGACAGGTATATTAAAGGCTTGTGATTAATTTTTGTGGCCATTAGAAAATGTTCTTGCGATTGTGTGAGTTTTCATACAATATTAGTTACTATTCTAGCATGGACATTGATCCATTCAAAGCACTCTATGGGAGAAGGTATATATCATCTATAGAATGGTTCAAAATTGGTGATATGAAACCTTTGGGCACTGAATTGGTAAAGGTAGTTCAAGAGAAGATGAGGTCCATTCAAGAGAAGATGTTAGCAGCTTAAAGTAGGAAAAAAGTTTATGCAGATCATAAGGTATGGGATGTGTCATTTAAATTCAATGAGTAGGTATTGTTAAAGGTATTTCCTATGAATGGTGTTATGTGATTTGGTAAGAAGGATATGCTTAGCCTTCTGTATTAGTTCAATAGAGGTTCTTGAAAATATCAGCCCAATAGCTTACATGTTGGCTTGCCTTGAAGTATGTCAAGGGTCCACCCAATATTCCATGTGTCAATGCTCAAGAAATACCATGGGGGTACTTATATTCTTAATGGAATTCAGTTTTTCTAAATAAGAATTTGTCATATAAGGAGGGGTCAGTTATAATTCTTGACTTGGATATTCAAACTTCGAACAAAGGGGATTCGATTTGTGAAGGCTTTATGGAAGCATTACCTAGTTGAGGAGGCTACTTTGGAAATCAATAGGAACATGCAGGACAGGTACCTTCATTTTGAGGATACAAGTACTCTCTTACTTCTTATTTACCTCATTTATCATATTTGATCATTCGAGGATGAATGCAAAAACTACCTTAAAAATATTATTTTTATTCCACATTCATCTAAGGCTAGGAAAGGCAATTTGCGGTGATTCAAACCCAATTTCTATCAAGTTTCTTCATTAAGATAAGTTAATCCATTCTTTTAACTAATTCAATTATTAGTCCTTCAAATTACTAGTTTTTTGGATTTTGGGAAGGATTTAATTTAACCTAAGTGAATTTTCTAGTGCAATTAGGTAAATTGGGTGGAAAACCCTTAGTATTGGTTAAAGGTTGTTAATTTACTATTGAATGCTTAGAATTCACCATTATATTCCTGAAATAGGTGGGATTAAGGTTGAATAATGGTAGAAAAACCCTATATGGGAGGAGTTATTATTAAATTGACATTGGAGTAAGAAATTAGGTTGTAATCCTTGAACGTGTTGGGTCATTGTCTAAATTATATTTGTATTGTTGCTTTTTGACCACAACCAAACTGAAATTACATAAAAAGGCAAGGCTCAAGCTCATTATAGTGGTGTAAGATTGGATTGAGGTAAGTGATAGTTTAATGTAGTTGAAACCTAACTTGGTTTATGTATGTATATTAACTGTTTCTTCATATACTTGTACAATGCATGTTCAAAGCAAGTAAGTTGTTGAATGATATCCTAAGCGTTAATCATATCTAATGAAGTTATAGTGCGGACTTGCTGATTGTACAAGTGTAGTTATTATTTTCTCATTATGATTATGATTGTTGTGATTTTGTTAATATTTATGCGACGTACTAGTATTTGGATATCTTTATAGGACTTATATTTATTATTGTGGAATGTATACATATTTAGACATATTCACGAGATTGGTTGATAAAAGATTAGTAGACACTAGATAACTGCGATTTTTGGTACATACACAAGAGCCCATCCCCTGCAGTCATGGCTAGTAGGCGACCATAAGAACCTTAGCATATGTATATAAGGTATGAATGATTGTGATAGTTCCTTGAGTGAATTAGGGTTTATGACTATTGTTTTTGTTATTATTAAGTTGGATACTTAAGAGGTTGGGTCTAAATTATAATTGATTGGCATGTCTCCTTTTGTTTTCAACTTACTTATGTAATTGAGGCAAAGTAACTTATTGTTGTTGAGTCATGGTTGTTGGGTTGGTTAATGTTGGTATCATGGTCTTGATTAAGGTGTTGTCTATCTTGACTTGTACTTGACTGAATTCTGTGGTATTGTTGAAAAGGCTATGTGTCACATAATTGAGGTATAATTATTTTGTAGGTGTTCATGGTTGTTCTTATTACTAAGTTATGGTTATGTGTTCATATTTTTTATTTTGGGTTGTTCAATGACCCTACCAGTTGATTGTGGCTTTTGCATATGCATACTATATGTTCATTTTTTTTTTGAGTGTAAAGTATTTTCTAGTGGCGACATCGAGACCTCAGCTGTAGAGTAGACTGCATTTTGGCTCAAGGTTGAGATACATCTTACACAACCATAAGTCCTCCATTGAGTTCTTTTCCATTTATTTCACACATGGATATGATCTCTTTATTTTCTGGGTTGAACCTATTATTGACAATTATAGTGTTTTGGTACAATGAGTCTCTATTCTTCGGCGTATTATAGACTTTTTTTGTTATTTCACATTTGGTGACTTTGAAAAAAATTGTTTTATTTAATGGAATGTTCGTTTTCTCTTAATTTTGACTATGCGTTGGTATTGAGTATTTTAGGTTGGATGGTTCTCCCACTGACAGTGGCGGATCTACCCTTTACCAAGGGGGTTCATCTGAATCTCCTTCGACAAAAAATTATGCTATATATGCATGGTTAAAATTATTTTTTATGTATAAATATTAGATGTTGAACCCCCTTCGATTAGTTTGTATGTTCACTTATGAACCCCCTTCGTGAATATCATGGCTCCGCCACTGCCCACTGGAGGATTAGTGTGGGTGCCATTCGCGATGTGCTTGGATTGTGATATTAATGATTCTGATAATGATGTCGATAATTTGGTGACTCCGTAGCCTAATAGATAATCCCTTATAACTTTGTGTATTTCTCTCAATTGTGAAAGCATACTCTTGTAGTAACATATTTTTCTTTTGATTTCAAAGATATACCCTTGTATTTTTGGAATTTTTGTTTTTTTGTTCATATCTTAATCCAATTTTTTTTGAATTTTGGTTGTGTCTTTTTTGATGAAGTGAAATTCAACCCTTTCGGTGACAAACACCTATAGCTTCCTCTATTTTTCCAAAAAATGCTTAAGAAAAAGGAAAAATGTATTTTCTATTTCATGATTAGTTATGCAATAACATAGTGAGTTGTCCTGGATATTCTAGATTCTGTGAGCCGCTAATATACGTCATATTGACTTCAATATTTAGGCGATATATCATCGATTTGTCATTTTAGTTTAAGCACTCTTTACTATGTAATAACTGTAATTTTTCTCCTATAAATAATACTTTTTCTCCATATATTGTCTCCATATCCTTTATTCTATCTTCTCTTTTTGTTGGCTATCTTTGATCCTCTTTAATTCTACTTTGGCCTACTCTCTCTGCCCCCTATTATTTAAGGTTTCAAGCTAGTAGAATTCCAAACAGTTATTACATTTGTCTTTCTTATTGGACCTATAATTGTTTGTTACTACCTCAGCAAAAATCTTGCCAGAAAACATAATTGAAATAATACTAATCAAAGGGAAAATGACTGTAGGATGGATTCTTTGAGATCTAAATGTTCTTATCTAAAGTTTTCAGTCCCAAATGTGGTTCTTGGTGAAGGCATGTCGAAGAATGCCTTAGCCTCTACTTCATCTACTCTCCTACAAAATTGGCTATATTCTTGGCCTTTTTGTTAGAATTGATTATTTCATGACCCTAATGTTTTCGGGCCAATCCCTGGGAATCTCGAATCCTCAAGATATTTAATCTAAGATGCAAGAAAATAGAATGAATAAACCATATATATCCTTAACCTACTCCTTTTACTGCTTCATGACACCTGTTGGTTTTTACTACTAACTTCAAAGTCAGTGGCTAGGGGAATGGTTCTAGTAGGTTAAGAGTAGAAGAAAAATGTATACAAATAAATAATAAATAAATCTAATACTAGAGCCTTGTTTGGGCAACTTTTCTTGGAAATTTCCCCAACAACATTTGAACTTGTCCTTAGTTTATCGTTGGTCTAGGTAGGTTGGTCTTTCATGGATTCTTGTTTTCTTAGATTTTCTCCTATAATTGTTCTTTTCTATATTGCTCATAAACATTCTTATTTGTCCATTTTTCAATAGTATGGAAACTTCTTCTCTGAGATGCCTGCAATCCTCAATTCATGAGTGCCATGATAATCATATTAAAAGCTTAATTCCCTTGTGTTAGAACTCATTAGGCTTATTTGATGTTTTGGATTGTTGAAACCAAATTTAATCGGCTAATATTAGAGAAGTATTTTAAAACCGATGGGATCTCATCCACTTCAAAAACTATAGGCTTGATTGCTTTTTTCCTATAAACCCTTGCCTCACCGATCCTTATCATCCCATTTGTTATTTTGTGGTTATTTCATGATCAAAGGTCTAATACCTCAGATTATTCTTGACCTCACATTCATTAGGTAATGGGAATATCGATTCTAATATTTGTTCCCAAATATTTTTGGTCACATTCCTACTGGTTGGAGGCCTCAAACTAATATTCCACCAATTCTTGATTGGCTTTGAGTCAACCACTCACATTTGGATCATTTTTTCATTAATTTAACAATAATCACCTTGGAACTGGATCTTCGACTCACACTAATAGTGCATATCAATGCAAGCTACAACTTAAAACTTGATCAGGCTTTCTTTCAGCTTAAATAAGGCAATTGAACTTTCTTGGTATAGTTCTTTTATATAAGATTGGTGCCTATTAGTCTATGACCATTGATAATTGCACTTTTCCCTTTAGAACCTTATAATGAACTATCTGAGTATTTCGGTGTCATCCTACTCTATTTTGAAGATATATTCCCTTTGGTGTTGTACCTTTCTTGTGCCAACATGTTCTTTCACAAAACTATCTACAAGAATATCAAAAGAATCAATGGAGCTTTCGAGTAGTACAGAGTACAAAATCAATGTTATGGACGATATGGTTTCTTTAAACTTTCTGACCATGACCAACTCCACTTCCTCTTTAGTGTGGTTGTTTCTATTGACAACCATGGTTAAATACAAAATATGCTCCTTCAGGTCCATGTTCATATCATACTTTAGTATATTAGACATTTTGAATCTCTTTGAAATGGGATTTGTGACTGTACTAGCCTTGTATGATACCTTTGTGTAAATCTTAAAGGATGAGATTTTAATAATCGATGGTGCTCTCGATATATTATTCATCCAGGTATCCAGTCCAACTTTTATGTGGCAATACATACCTATTCTGCCCGATATGTCAGGGGTTATGTGATCCGTGGTACTCTATAAATCATTTGCCTTTTGGTCTTGTGCCTTTATGTGCTCTATTATGGTGTTTTTTTCCTTAATGAGCCTCATCAATATAACTTTGAGACCTTTGAGATCAATCTCTCTCTCTTCTCCCCATCAAATTGCTATTTCAGATGCCAACCTCGTGTTTCTTTTCCACATGTTTATGATAATTGTGTTGAGGTTTGTAGTGGTGAAACCAAGTGTCTTCTCAAAAAGTTGATCCTCTTTATTAATAAGGGTGGTTTGATATAAGATCTCAATAGAAGGCAGTGAATCAGTCATCTCTTTATTAGTCAGGTCATCATTGGCTTGGTTGATCTTCATTGTTTTCCATAGATGGTTCCTACAAATAAAATAATATTCAAACTAATAAGAAAGTAGAGTGTTGATGAGTTGTACCAATACAGAATTTCCCTATCCCCATGAATTATTTACACGAAAAATAATATAGTTAAATTTGTACGAGGCCAAGGACAGACATTCTTATCCTATAACCCATCAGATCCATTATTAGTAGTTGAATATTGTGTTTTTATTAAATAAAAATGAGTAAGAGATAAAGTGATATGCTTTAGGGTTTAGAGAGGTTGGGAGCTTCATGTCCAAAGATGCAGGCCTCAACTATGTGAGGCTTATAGAACAAAAAACTTAATAAAATTATAGAAAGTTGTTCAAAAATAAATGTGTCTTATTGTATTTTTTTCATTTAGAATCCCTTTATAAATGAATGAAATACACTGTCTATAAGTTTAAAAACTGGGGTATGAACCAATAAGAAAACTCAATTTGAGCCCTAAGATAGTAATTGTACCAATGGAAGTATGTCACGTGGTGATTGTGTTAGTGGTTCCAACTAATATTATTTTTGTTCTCGGGTCATCTATACGATCATGTCTACATTTCTGTCCATTTCCTATTGGACACGCCACTTGGGAAGGGGTCCGTTCTGTGTTCTTTGCTTATCCTGGTGGAATTCTCTCTTGTGTGACTGTGGGTGCTTCATTGAAAGACAAGTCACTCTGAATCTTCGCTTTCCCTAGATCCTACCCCCATGTGTCCTCCAACTCTATTTCCACTATTTTTAGTTCATGTTACCAATATAATAGTTTGTTCTTGTTAGCTATATTTTACTTTTCTTACACCTTTCTAAGATTTCCTGCCTTCGTACATGTTTGGTAACTCAAACCCATAATTTTAGAGTTAAAGATGGAGGATGCTTATCATCCAACCAAACCATTCTTATCAATGTAGGATAAAATTTTCCTAGAGAAACATGGAAATAAGAGGAGAGCCTACATAAATATACATCACGGCAATGAGTGTATAGACTACTAGAGCCTCTCTCAAGTTAGCGACAACAAATATGTCTTGTTGTGCTATAAACCTCTCAGCAGATAACCGTTCATGGCGACATAGAACAAGGGCCAAATAGGAGACAAGTTTGTTAGGTTTCTCAAGTATGTGCAAGAACTCATATGAAGCTGAGTACTGCAGGAATATTAGTTGTGTCACCAAAGGATTAGACACGTGGTGCAATGACATAGGTTTAGGTACTTTAGGGCTCTTGTGTCGAATTTTTATTGGCCCAGTCCTAATATTGTAAACCTATAAATAGTTGACCCTTATCACTTGTAAAATGATATGGCCTCTCACTCTCTCACCGAATACAATAGTTTTCTAGGTCTTCAAGCATTTCTTGTTCCTTATAGTTTGTTTAGCTTTGTGATAGCCTAACTTAGTCAACATCTTGGAAAGCTTGGAGCTGATCTCAAATGTGCTCAAACTCTCTTTAGGATCACTTATATTTGCTTTCTTTACTTTGCGTATTTTTCTTTTAAATTTTGTTCTCTTCCATTATCATTTAATAACTAAAGTACTAGTAATCAGAGGTAAAATAAGGTTAAATCATAACGCAAGTTCTTGAGTCACCTACAAATTCAACTGTACTTAATTGATGGTAAATAGTTTTGTACTCTCCATGCAGCTAAAAATTGTATGGGTTTAATATTATTTCTTCTTTGCTGTATTAGTTGGGTTTTTATTTGCAAGTATTAAGGTATGGCAAATAATATGAAATGAACTAAGGATGTAACCATGAAGGAGGAGGTGACAAAGACTTTGCTTTTGGACTTGAATAACTAAAATTAGCAGATAACTCATTGAGATGATAAGATTTTGTGTGTTAATGTGGATTTAACAAATGTAAAGCATCAGAAAAGGGACCATAGGCCCGTCAACAAAGAAGAAGAAGCAGAGTGAAGAGCGACTAGCTTAGAAGGTCTCTAGAAGATCCTCTAAAGCTTTGACAACACTCGAAAGAATTTTATGGTGAGAATAGACACTTAGATAAGAGGATCGATTAACTTTGAAGTGGTTTGACCCAAGAGACTCCATAATTCTCAAGAGAAAATAAGTGGGATCAAGATGAGGAAGTTGATTAGATCTCTAAAGAACGCTAAGCTAGGGGGATGGAAGTTAGGCACTTCATTCCCATTGATAGAGTCAGTAATGGATTTATCTAGGGGGGATATACAACATAATATGTGGAAATTTAGACTTGAATGAGCTACATCCAAGGGGTTTCTCCCATCATCAAAGGGTCAAACTCAAAGAGTTATTCCAAGGTACCTGGACAACAATATTAACCAAACATATCTTGATGATGTTTAAGATGTCGTACATCCCCAAGTATGATGGGACTTTGAAACCTCAAGAATATTTTTTATTATACACACTGATCGTGAATGGTAATGACTTGACATTAGAAGAAGCTGAATCTATAAAGGTGAAGAAATTTGGAGAAACTGTTATGAAAGCTCTAGTCTGGTATTCTCTTTAGCTTGAAAAACTTTATTGACTCATTTAATATATTGGCGAATAGATTTATTAAGGCTTATGTCAGCGTTATGAAAGTACAAGCTCATAGGGGGACATTTTAAATATAAAGCAAGGAGATATAAAACTGCTTTGATAGTTAGTTGTAAGATTCTAGAAGGAAAGGATGCAACTATAGTGGTGCCAAATGAATGGGCTGCTAAAGCTTTTACAAAGTGCTAAAATCTTGAGAGCTTAGTTGCCTTGTTCAAATTTACAGAAACCCTAACGGAGTTTGAGGATATAACATGGGCATACCTTCATAGTTGATATAAATCAAAGATCCGGGTTGAGTCATCGGCAAAACCAGAACATGTTGAATGAGTCAAAAGCTGACAAAGGTTTATGGCACGTTGGAGAAAGGACATTCTGGAACCTCTCAAGCCGGAGTGGTCTAAAAGCCCTTACCCTAAGGTAGGTATATGCTTTATGCAGTGAATTTAAGAGACAACACAAGGCAAAATGGTGGCCCTAACTCTCTGATCCAATCTCTATTATTTCCCACAATATAGTCAGATATGCAGAATCTGTATATTACAACAACAAATTCAACTAGAGTTCAAGTATAAACAAGAACACAATGAAGTATCAAATATCCTTAACACAAGATCAAAATGACCTTTCCAAGAGGTGTATTTATTTTTCAGGAAAAATAAGATGAAGCAGAAATTGAATAGGCCAAGTCGTCCAAATTCACGAAATTTTCTTGAGGAAATAATTCCCCTCACTGTACCCAAGGTTGTGGAATTTTTCCTCCCAGGATAAAATGACCTTCAACCTGACTATAGCGGTACCTCAAATAGGCGGATTCTTCGAACGCACAGAACGCTTTGATTGATCACAAAGAATATTTGTAAAGAAAATAAGAGAGTTTTTATTCTGAAAATTTCATTGTATCAAACCTGTGGAAGAAGGCAAGTTTTTTATAGCCATAATAGGGGTCATGCAAGCGAAAACCGTATCCCACTTTATCATGTGGGAGAAATATTCCATGTGACTAGTACCATGTTTCATGTGTTGCAAATTAAAGGGCTATACGGGGGTCAAGCACATGAATACCCATATGTTACTTAAGGAACTTTTTGGAGGTGTGCACACCATTTAAAATTCCACGTACCACTCAAGAGGTCTTTCGGCTTCGTCTATTCCTGTTCTCACTAACAGGTGAAGCATTATTGTGGTTCCACTTACTCCCTATGACTTTAATCACTTCATAGAGTGAACTTACAAAAATTTTCTTAGACCAATACTCCTATCCCTCTAAGGTCTATCAACTAAGAGATGAAATTGTGAATTTTAGACAAAGAAGCGGGGAACCACTTCAGGTGTGGGAGTGATTTCATCGGAAGTTAGCCCAATGCCCAAACTACAAATTCCAGGAAAGACACTTCTCCAAATATTCTATCGGTCACTTGAGCCTTCGAACCAAATGGTGGTAAACAATGCGGCAGAAGGGTTTTCTTAAACTTGTATTTTAATGCAGCTACAAAATTTTTGAGAGAGGTAACTAATCAAAATCGAAATGGCATACCAATATTACAACATCTCCAATAGCTCTTCACCCAAGCCCATGGTTAGCGAGCAACAATAAAAGTGGGGCGACGATCAAGAGGAAACCTTGGCAAAGATCTTGACTCAACTTGAGATCCTAACCAAGTATGTATAGGTGTTCCACCAAAAGCCATTGGCAAGGATGACAAATAAATTCAGTATTTAGCAAACCCCTCAGAGGGTTCGAACTTGAACTATCATAGGTAATCTAGAAATCAAGATTGGATAAATCAGGTAGGTAGTCGATTTTGGAGAGAACGGGAGCATGAAGATTACTATTTTGAGCCCCAGCACTATTAGGCTTCTAGAAAAAATTCAAGCTCTATTGACACTGATAGATATGGAACGGAGGATATCCATACCAGAATTTTGAATTGAGTTCAAGAAATGGACAAAATGGTCTGTGAATTAAAAGAGGACTTTCTTTTACTCTCTCAAAATATGGTCTCTCATTCAACCTCTATCAAAAAGCTAGAGACCCAAATGGGACAAATCTTCACACAACTAAATGCTACTCCCGAGGGGATCTCTATTAGTGATATAGTTGCCAACCCTAAAAGCAATGATCATGATTTGGAAAATCAGGAAGGAGGTGAAAAAGCTAAGGTAGAGTTCTTGGAAGAAGGATTGGGAAGAAAAATGCCCTGCACTAAGTCAAAAGAGAAGTTACACCAAGGCTTAGATGAGAAAAAAAAGAAAGAGGTGGAAAGACTTGTCAAAAGTAATTGATGAAGGAGAGTTTGGTAAGTGGGTATTTGCAGACCCCTTGACAAAATTAATGAAAATCAATGTCGTACCACAACTATAACTAAGGCGCTGTATGGGAGCAACCCACAATTGCCACGTAGATGGCTCGTCCTTTTTTTCTTATTTTTGTAGTTTCCATGTGAATAAATCATGCATTTTGTAACATTATAAAGTGCTAGGGATGAGCCAAGAAATTTGGGCAGGGGAAAAATAAGGGAACAAAACTTCTCTCAGTTACCACGATCGCAGTCCCCCAAGTGCGATCACAGTATCCCGCCTGTCTCTGATCGTCGTTAGCCACCTACAATCGCAGACCCTACAGCAAAATTAATGCACTAACCTCCCCCCCTCCTAAATTAGCTTACATTCTTGCTCAAGTTTTTGTATGCAGGAATGGCATGATATCAAGGAAGAATGATGATGATGTCAAAATGAGGAATGATAGTAGTCCTTGATGGGGTTTCAGGGAGCACCCTTATTGTTTTATGATCCTTGATTATTTTGGTAGTAAGGGCACTACCACCTATTCAGTTGGGGGTGTTTCCTGACTCATTTGAATTGGGCTTGTATTATTAATATGCCTACACATTTTTATTCTCTTTTAGATGATTCTTAGTTGTATTTGGGTTGTAATATTTAGACACTTTTATGGTGCCTACATGTGCATGAATTAAGTACTTTGTCCTTGAGTTGTTATTTTATTTCCACTTTAATGAACGAGTTGTGATTGGGTTTCTACCCATAGATGCAAGGGAAGTCTGAGTACCTATGGCATCGATGATCTGGATTCGCATTTACACCCATTGGTAAAGTCTTAGTAACCATATGGAATTTAATTTTACCCTCATTATAATTGCAATATGAGACTATAGCTTGGGTTGTAGCCATGATTATCAAAACATGCGTGGTTCAGATACATAAGCAAACAACCCCCTCCGTCTGAAAAATTTTGCCAAAATTTTAAAGGCATGGACGTGAGTACCCCATCTTTGTCTCGAGCGAGTAGAACAATTGAACCCCCTTAACAACATTCACATGCCATGTGTGTGAGCGTAATTATCTACATCTCTTATATACTTATGTTATCTAGACCTTGCCCCGATAGTCTTTCAAAGCTAATTTTGATTGTATTTGGTTGGAGAAATAATCTTAGGCCGTCCTTGTGATTTTGGATCCGACTCTAGCCTAAAAAGCCTACCCGTGTATAATTGTAATCCCTAGTGCCTACTTTGAGCCTTCTAACCTTTCTTCAGAAAATACATTACAAGCCGTGAACCATCTTTTCTATACCTCTCTTGAACCATACCCTCCTAGAACTTGAAAATGCAACTTGAGGCTAAAAGCCTAAGTTAGGGGTGATGGAGATCGAAAGAAGTAAGTTTGAGGCTACAAAGTATTAGTAAAGTACCAAATATGCTTAAGTGTTGAAAGTAATTGTTTAGAAAAAAAAGGATCCCATAAAAGAATGAATTGCACAGAAGTGCAAGGAAGGGGAAGTAAAAGAAAAATAAAGTGGTGAACAAAGAAAGCAAAAGATAGGCATATGAAAAGAAAGGAAAGAGAGAAGAGTGGCCCTTAGTCAGAAAAAAAAAGTGTAAAGTGTGATGTAAATACTCAAGGTGAGGGTGTAGACATGTTATCCTTAAATGATATCCTACCCTACACCAAAACTACATTATAATCTTAGAAAGCCTTTTTTAGATCTTTAAACATTTACTTTCTTTGTAGTAGCGATTGAATATAGGGGCAAACCTATGGTATGACGCTTGTTACCTTGAGATTTATTTGGTGAGGGGAGAGTTTTGCACTTAAAAGTTTCTTGTTACATATTTGGTAGTTAAGTATGTGGAAATTCTCTTTCTTGTAAGGTATGTGGACTAGTTGAGGTGGGTGATTTTGTCACTTTCCTCACTATGAGATAAATGGAGGTATAACAAGATTGTAGTAAATATGTGAGTCATTTTTAGAGTATTAATAGTTGTCACATAGTTGCTTCTTAAATTTCATTGAATCCTTTATCACTCCATTTTATGATGAGGGGTGTCGTAAAATTCTTTTGCCCATGCGTGAAAAGCTTTTAATGGTGGCAACAAAGTGGTAATCTTCTTAATCGTTGGGAATGTAGATGAAGGAATACATAGAGAGTGTCTCATGTCAAAGGTAGTAGTGCTTGAGGACAAGCAAGAGTATAAGTTGGGGGTGTTTATTAGTAGGAGTCCTACCATGCATTCACATTAATTATGCATGCACACTATCATGTTTGCATTAAATATTGAGATATTATCAAGTTATAAATGTACTACTATCCTCTCTTTGCAGAATAGAGTTGAAATAATAGAAAGATCAGGATTGGAGCTTAAAATGATCAAAAGGGAGCAAAAGAGTGCATTAGAGGACTTGCAACAGATGACCCTCAAGCATCGCGGTCGCTAGCAGACAAGCTGATCATCAGAAAGCGATCACAGTTTCATTGGTCACGATTCCGAACAACCTCATGCAATCGCGGTTATGAGGAAGTGTGGCCTTGGTTAGTTTTGTAATTTCCTCCGGAGGATCCAAGGTCATATATAAGAAAAAACAACCTTATTCTTTATGTCACCACTTTCTTGAGAACATAGTTTTTGAACTCTAAGATTGAAATCCTAATCGGTGAGTGTGTAATTAATTTTAGAGGCTTAATTTCTTAGTTTCTTGGTGAAGAATGAATACTTTGAATGACCCATATAGTATATTTCTCTTTACTTTCTTCATGAGTAGCTAAGAAATTTGGTCTTGGGATCATATTGAACTAGAGTGTAATTATGTATGGGTATTATTGTGCTTGCATGGATTTTAGTTGTTGAGTGTGGATTTCACCATTGCTTAAGATTATGTGTTGGAATTTAATGGGTGAAAACTCCAAATCTCCAAATGGGTTTGATGAGTGAAAGATCCAAGCTCTGGAAACCCTTTGTCATCCTCGAAAGAGGGATTTAAGTGAATTTTAGGTAGCCCATAACATCCTCGAAAGAGAATTATTGGGGGACATGGAAATGGCGAACAACTAGCATATGGTTTTCTACCCTTTACCATCTTAGAAATAACTATTTAGGGAGTATAAATTATGTCAAGAGCATTATCCTATAAATAGGGATGCATGGTTGAGGTTTTGGGTGGATATATAAACTCCACATTTATTAGGTGCTCAAAAGAGCCAATGGGTGAAATCACTGGGGTTTTATTGAAAGATTGACCCCAATGATCTTAGACTTAGACTATCCATTAATTAATAACTAAATTTCATAATAAACCAACACTATCCCTCATGCTTTACCTCTAAGGATGCATAATCCCAAGATTTTTCCAAACCTTAAAGTCAAATCAAAGATACCGATTATACACTACTTGTTAAAGGCTGTAGTGAAAAAGTTTCCAAACAAATCCCCTAATTTAATAATATATGTCTTTCTCTTTGGCATTTCTGGTAGCGTTACAGTAATTGGAATACCTATAGGTTCGAAGTCTATAGAATTCACTCCTTAAGATCCAACCCTAATTCAAATAGGGTTACTTGACAATGACCACCTCACCCTTCAATTATGGGAGTGAGTTGAGAGATATCAATATTTTCCACTTGGATAATCTTGGATTTCCCCTCTTGTATTCCAGGAATGGTGGTGTGGTGGTGTAAGAAATGGTTCAATCATCTCTTGGTGCAGAGATTAAGAAGAAGCAAGTTCTACATCCTATCTTGATAAAAATCAAGAGTGACATTGGTGAGCAAAAGGTAATGGTGTTTGAGATCGAAGGTGATGGTACTTTATGGTACCAAGTTAGGTTGTGTTCCTGATGTTGACGGGTTATGACAAATGATTTTGGATAAGGCACATGAGTCACACTATGTTGCTCATCCCAGCTCGACTAAGATGTATCATAATCTCAACGAGGTCTATTGATGGAATGGCATAAAAGGGGATGTGGCTGATTTTATGGCTAATGCATGGTGTGTCAGCAGGTTAAGGTTGAACACATGAGGCTAGGAGGGTTGTATCAAGAAATTGATTTTCCTAAACAAAGTGGGAAGTGATCAATATTAACTTTATTATTGATCTTCCTCAATCTCGGAATCAATATGATTCGATTTGGGTCATCGTGGATAGGATGGATAAGTCTGCGCACTTTTTACTAGTGTAGACTACCTTCTTGGTGGAGGATTATGCGAAGTTGTATCTTCAGGAGATTGTAAAGCTGCATGGGGTGCCTTTTTAAATTATTTTTTAGCATGGCATGCAGTTTACGTATCACTTCTGGTGATATTTTTAGAAAGGGTTGGGGACTAAGGTTAGTCTGAGTACTGCTTTCCTCCCAAAGACGGATGGGGAAATGGAGAAAAATATTCAGACATTGGAGGATATGCTTTGGGATTATGTGACTGATTATAGTGGCAATTGGGTTGAGCATCGACCTTTAGTGAAGTTTGCTTACAACAATAGCTATCATTCTAGTATTGGTATGGCCCCTTTTGAGTCATTGTATGGTAGGAGGTACAGATCTCCTATTAGTTGGTTCGAGGTTGGTGAGGAAGATATATTTGGTCACGACTTGTTTTACCAGGCTATGAAGAAGGTAAAGGTGATTCGGGAGAAGCTTAAGGCTTCCCAAAGTTGCAAAAATCCTATGTAGATGTTAGGAGTAGAGAATTAGAGTTTGAGTTCGGGGATAAGGTTTTCCTTAAGGTATCTCCCATGAAGAGGGTAGTGCGGTTCGGTAAAAAAAGGAAGCTTAGTCCTTGGTATGTGGCTCCTTATAAGGTTTTGCAAAAAATTAGTAATATTGCTTATGAGTTGGAGTTGCCTTCTATGTTGAGCTTAGTTCATCCGGTCTTTCATGCTTCTATATTGAGGGAGTGCATTGGTGATCCTTCTTCGGTTGTTCCCTTAGAAGGACTGGGTATCTTAGACTCTCTGTCTGATGAAGAATTCCTAATTGAGATCTTGGATAAGAAAGTTTGTTATTTGCGGACCAAAGATGTGTATTTGGTTAAGATTCTTTGATGGAACCATAAGGTGGAAGAAGCTACATGGGAAGTACAGGAGGACATGAAGTCCAAATATCCACATTTGTTTTCTGCTCCTGGGATTCATGTAAAAGGTATGTGTCTTCAACACATCTTTATTCTCAGAATTTGTTAGAGAAAAGATTAATAGGCTTTCCTCTTTGTTTTCAAATTTTGTTAAAGATTGAAAATATGTTTGAAAATACAAATGACTCGTGCATGTGGTTACACCTACCTTGTCTGTCATTGGGGGATAAATGTTCCTAGTGGGGGATACTGAAACACCTTGGTTTCTGGATCTTAAAAAATTTCTTGGAATTATGGTCTCTGGATCCAATACGACTCGAGGGTACGAGCCGTATGTTGGGGTACAAATGGCATGGTCTAGTCATATGTTGACCAGTGTTCATTGGTGGGATAGATTTTTGTTATTGGAATGGATATAACTTAGGGGTACGAATCATATCGGTGGTTATGGTTTGTTTGGTTTCTTAACTTAATTTTAGACTTGGTTACTTAGGTTGGATCTGAGTATGAGCTGCTCACCATAAGCCGTAAGACAAGGTACGAATCATAACAAGGACTCGTATGGTGGACAGTGTCTAAATCTTCCTTGTGTTTAAATCTTCCAAGCATACGTATGAAGGGTACGAATCTTAAGCTTTTGATACGACTTGGTTGGATGCGTCATATGTCAGACAATGTTTGTTCCAAAGGTTGAGGCTAGGATATAAGTGGAGGGTACGACTCGTATTGAAAGGGTACGACTCATGAGGGTCAGTCGTATCCCTGTGACAGGATTCTGGTGCAACTTATGTGAGGGTATTCTGGACATTTTTCCACTTCTCCTAATAAGGCCCCATGACTTGTAACCTACTTGGAAGGTTATTTACCCCATTATTCCATCCATTAACACTTAGAAACTTTTCTAAACACTCTACAATTCTCTCAAAAGCTTTTGGGCAAGGGAAGCTAGGGTTTCAACTAGAGGATTGATTTAGGACTTGTCTTGGTGATTTCTTTTCGTCATAATCTTAGTTTAAGGCATGTTCTCTTCCCTCATTTTTAATTTTATCTAAAGGCATGGTTTTTATGAATGTTTTCACGTTATCGTTGATTGTATGATTTTCGTTTGCAAATATGATTTGAGGGTTTTGATACTAAATGGTTGGTTATGGTTTTCCATGGTTTTAATTATTCTTTTATATGCATTAATGATAGTTTTGGATAATTGGATTGCATGGGAATGGTTTAATGGTAACTGGAATTGGTTTTGGTCATATTATGTCCTCAATGTGTTTGACAAAATGCTTATAAAGATGTGTCCATTACATTGACTACTTTTAATAGAACTGTTGCTTGTTTTAAAACTTGGTAAAGGAATTATACAATATTTAAATGTCATGAAAAGGTAAATGGCTAAATGGTTATGCTTGAGGGGAACATGAAATCCCCCAAGTGGTTTAACATGGTAAATGAAAGGGTACTTGAAAGTCCCCTTAAACCTATATATGCTTGGCTATGGATAATACTTGCAAGTAAGGATTGGTATGACGATACCAATATTAATGCACTTGGTTATTAAATGGATAATTGTTTGGTTATTTGGAAATTAGTTGTAATTGGGCACTAATGGAAGGATGTATAGCAAAACCGTGGAAGGTGAACACCCCGGGGGGACCAAAACTAGAAACTCATATTTGCTGATATGAGGTTGGTCTTGGTAACAGTGTGCATAATGTCACACTATATTTTGGGTGGTGTACTAGACATCCCAGATTTTCTTCCCTAGTCGTGCAGCTTCATGCACTAGGGCCCTTTTAGTAGGGGGAGATAAAACCATATAGCTCGTGGATGGTTTAGGACAGAAAAGAAATACAACCCAAGTAAAGTTTTTAAAGACATAGTAAATCCGGTCCCTTTTCCCCGAATGGTTATATATATATATGTGTGTGTGTGTGTGTGTGTATGGTTATGTACATATGGAAGGTTTACTTGGTTTTATAAATGTCATATTTTATCCTTATCCTAAGATCATGATAGAGTTCACTCGCTAACCCATCTACTGGTGGTTGTATACCCACGTAATGCAGGAACCAGTCATTCTACTCCTCCTACATAGTGATTGATTCGAGGATTAGCATTTGGACTGAAGTGGTGAGTTTCCATTTTTTTTGAAGGATTCATTTCATTTTATATATATTTTTAGACACTTTGATTTTATTTTAGATATTAGTTATGGCCATGGTTTGGGGCATGTCCCAACTGGATGTTATTACTCTTTTGGTTATAGGATTTGTGGTACTTTTATGGGTTGGAATGGGCGGGATCGATACTGGTGTCAACCTTGGCATTGGAATAAGCTGGTGGGATAACATCATTGGACATAATTTCTCACTGTTTTGTCATATTTTATTTTGGGATTAATTATATTATGTTTTGGAACTTATTTAGTTATGGCCAAGTTTATGGCCTTTAGAATTGTTTGGATTGGTTGGTACAATTGAGCGGTTGGTGTGGTATGGTTGGACTCGATTGGGAAAGTCATGGTTGTGATATTATCCTAGATTCATCATGTGAGTTGTTACACTATCTTGTTTCATGCTTGGAAATGCAGCTAACTTTGAGTAGGCAGCTGGAGGTTGGGTTGGGTGGCGGGGTGGTCTTTAGTCCCGGTCGAACTTGGGACACCCATTATGATAAGGCCCCCAGTCGGGTTACGTCAACCAAATTATGCCTGGAACACTCCCTAGACCAAGGACCAACCTCTCCATAGTCAAAACATGTCCTAGAACTCTCGAATGCATTGCACCCACTGATCCAAAATGGCCACCACGCCCTAAAGATCTATATTGAATACTTTGTTATATCTTATAAGAATTCTACCTACTATGACCATCATGACTGATTTCAGAGCCACCTATTGTCAGAGATGTTACCTATACGAAGCTAATGAACTTCAAGTTATGTTGATCCTAACTGGAAGGATCTCTATTCCAGAATTGAACACCAATAACACTGTATTGATGACATGGCCTCTTACTACCACCTTCATATGTCTTTATACATTCCTCTATACGGTCCTTACATGATCAACAACATGAGGGAAGGAAGACCCAGCTGCTATCAAATGCTTTAATACCAAGCAGAGTCGAAAAATTAACCCTCTAATAAATCTACATTCCATCTCATGCTCGAAAGAATATAGTATAGAAGTATGTATGGACCATTTTAGAAACCTAATCTTATACTCTAAAATAGTCAAAGAACTCTGCTGAAAACCAACAAACCCAACTTTGGTCTAAGAACCGCTCGATGTACCGAACATCATATCTAGCTGGGAGGTATCTACTAAAACAATTGGGATCCCTAACACTAGATCCTATAGAACCGAGGTAGTCACATACTCTATTGGATCCTGGGTTGGTTCCAAATTCTATGGCTATTGCTGAAGATATTTGACATTAATCTCCAACTCCGTATCCCGGAGCTGAACTGAAACTTTAGAAACATGTGAAAAAGTATAATCCGCATTTATGGATAAATTTGGTAATCCATCTGGTAAAGAATGGAGTCAAAGAAAGTAATAGGCATTCATAGAATTATGGACACATGACAAATAGTAAGAAACAAAATTTTCTAAGAATGTCGTGTAGCCTCACGAAGATAGGATACAAATATTTTTGTACCAATCTATAGACCTCTTATTGACACTTAGATCTTGTACCAAAACACCAATAACCTAGGCTCAGGTACCAACTTTTCAAGAGCCAATTTCTCAGGCCATGATGGCACATACTATAACCAACCAGTAAGTAAGTTAATTCATAGTTTGGAATAGCTAGTAATAGGCTAATAAATTAGGTGGAAGTAAAACTAAATAAAAAGGAGAAATAAAGTAGGAAGAAAGTAAATATATTCCCAAAATCTGGAAAAACCCATACAAGATCTTCTAATACAATAGGAGTACAGGTGAAATACAAAATAAATACACATATAAACTATCTCTAAAATACAAAATAGAGATCAGAGTAATGAATACGAGGGAGAGAAAAAATACTATGAATTCTAGAAATTCACCCTAAATATCTGATCTTTGGTTGCCTTGGAAGATGCACACTTGAACAATAAGAACTAGTATAATGAACTGCAAGTTGCAGAAATGTAGTATAAGTACCAACACGTGGTACAATAAGGATAAACTAGCCTATTTAAAAGTATTCAGGAACTAAAATGCAATCCCAAATATCACTATCCAATATACAAGTGAAGAGTGAAAAAAGGATAAATAGTAGTAGTACAAGGACATAGGATACATATACCACACGAATAGATAAGGAAAGAGAGAGACATATGGTAATACTATATATATATATATACATAGAGAACTAAACTCAAAGGTAAATATTAAGGGATCCAACCTAACATCTAAAGTAATCCTAACCAAGTATAAAAGCGAATACTAGCATAATCAAGTATGATTAATCGCTATGTAACTTACCAAAAATAGAGAAATATAAGTGATCAAAAATGTACTGACAGTCTCGGTTACTAGTCCATAACCATCCTACCACGAGTAAACCAAAAACCAATAACAAAGTAACTGGCTAGTCCAGACAAATAACACCTAACTAGGCCTCCATAATCTCCGAAGGTTTAAGCAAATACTCATCAAACAACAATCATAGCTTATACCTATACATCCCCCATAAGGATGATAAATATAAACACTAAACAATCATATTGGTGATAGGAAATGCATATTAATGAATGCAACATAAACCTAAAATACTATGTCCAATTCATGTGCCAAAATATACCAGGTGTATACACCTCCTTATGTTTATATCTAGAAAAGGAAGGACCTAGGACAACCATCCTTCTCTGATATTGTGGCTCACAGAATAATGGTAAAATAGGGGACTTGGATATCTGCATACACTATCTGATCTTGAACCAAGACTTCCAATTACCATCATAATCAATCTACTCCACCCAGGACTAAAGACATATATGTAAAATCATAATAAGAGCATGAATTTTAATTGTGACTAAAAGAGTGTAAAGATGTAAATTATTGTCCAAGAACATCGTTGGGACTAAAGTTGCATAATAACATAGAAAGGGTCGAAATCTCTCTCGGCCAAAGTAAATAGTAGTGAAAAAGGTATTGAATAGTAATGGAATAAAATCAATCTCGATCCAGTTTACAAAGTATCACATTTAGTTTCAAGGCTCATAAATCATTAAATAAGGAAGTTTATTTCCCGTTATAGAAGAAATCTATTTTTAAAGTTAAAAGTAAAAAATAAGTCCCTTTATAGAAAGCAGTAGTAAAATGAAAGGTTTGGTTGGAATCATACCACTAAATAAATGATAATGTGCCTAAAGGATACATGTCATCACCTGTATCTAAGTAATACAACCATAAACATTTATAAACTACAACTACTTCCTCATAAGGGGTAGAATGCTAAACTGGTGTTCAATTGGTACTAAAACCACGGCCTCAAGCCTATAAAATGCACTTCCATATAATATTAACCCCATAACCTGAGAAACTAAGGTAAACAAAGGTATAATACTACAACAAGGGTCTAATCAGAATATATTACCCCAAATACTAAGTCATATGCTAAGTCTTAATCAGAAGGGTTGCTTATGCAAATTTATGGTTTATAAAGCCTACCATTAGATATAATAGGATCCTACCATACTAAAATGGTATTCTAGGCTAAGGTTTGGGTCACCTTTCACTTCTAAATCCCCTAATTAGGTCAAATTATTATATACTAGTCATAATCATTACCTATAATCCCTACCTAACATGAAATCTATACATAACACCATCTCAAAGATAAAATTAGACCGAAGCCTACCTCGATGTTGAACTGCATTCTTGAATCATACATAATTCACTTATCTTTGCTCCAAAATACCAAAATGATATCGCACTATCAAAAAAGTAATTTATGGATTAATAGGATTAAAGTGATACCCATATTTCTATATAAAACTCCAGGCCTAAAATTAGGTCAATGATGGGCATGTGGGGCTTTCTAATGGAATTCCAAAACTGAATCCTCCATGAGGTGCCTCAAAGTACAAGGAATGCATACTCAAAATTTGATCACAAATGGAGTATAAATCGAATCTCAAATAAAACATGATATATAGCTAAAATAAGAGAGAAAACAAGAATTAAATCGAATATTTAGGTAGGAAAATTATAAAGAAATTAGTGGAAAAAGATCACCTCAACTCATTCATAACTCTAATTTAGGGTTAAAATAATTTAGTAATTAGGAAATAGGGGTTTTATACTGCCAGGACTTTTTCCAGCTCAAACGCAGGACTCGACGGTCATAATCTGTAACATCCCATATTTTTAGGTTAAAATTCAAACCGTTATTCCTATATGTATAATCTCAAAAACAATAATTCCTACGTAAATATAAGTGTCATGATCATTTACCTAGTGTGTAAAGTGCTTTTGAGGTGAAGAATTTTCATAGCAAACACTTGGATCAAAGTTGAGCTAAGAACTTTTGATTTGACCAAATTTTGGTAGTCAATCCTATAAGGTTCAACTTTGAATATGTATAAATTTGAGAATATATTAAATTTTGGCACTTAAAATCCACCAAATTATAGATAATTATGTCCTCTTTTCAATGCATTTGATTATGCTTTAATCTGATACCCGAGCAAAAAGTTATGAGCCTTTTCGTGAGGAATTAGTAAGGGTCTGCAATTTTAGAGTGTCATGGAGGCTAATCTACATGATAAGCTTTATGTCTTAATGATGATTTAAATTTGAAAGTTTTTGGTTTTTTTACTTGAGATAAGGGGTATTGGGGTCTTTTCACCTATGAACAACCTTTAAACACTATATGAACCTACTTCCATCAGTTTCTGGAACACAAAATCTATAATTTCACTCTCAAACTCAAAACCCCAATACAACATAAGGGTTTCATCATATATTCATCTTCCAGGCTCCAAGTTCCTAATTTTTTACAAATATTTGTGTGTAGGCATGTACCTCTTTCCCTATACTTGTATTTTATTAATGGCATAAGAACTGGTTTATTTTTCATGGTTTTGATGTTGGGTTTTGAGCTAGGTGTTGAGGGTTTTGGAATTAAATTGTTTGAATGTTTTTCCATAGTTTTTATTGATTTACTATATATGTATTGTTGGTTTGTACACTCATTGGGGTGTATGGGAATGGTGAATGAAATTAGGGGTACAATGTCTTCCCCAAATAATTATTTGGTATAAAAATTGATAAAAACCTCAACCCACTTGCATAATTAGTTTTGGAATTTGATTTACCATTTGGTTTGACTATTCTTTTTTAAACTAATGCATTGCACAAATGGAAAAATGGTTAAGGATGGTTTTAAAAATCATGTGGAGTGTAATGGGATCCCTTAATTGATTTTTTATAATGGAGTCGGGGGTGTAAAGGAATCCCTAAAGGGTTGGATAATGATATTGCTTGCAACTTATAGTCGATATGACAATACCACATAATGATGCCTAAATTGTTGACTCCTTAATGTAATGGTTGGGTTATGTATTAAATATTTTAATATAGGCTTAAAAGGGGTTGTATAGCAAAGCCATAAAGGTGGATGTCTGACTGATATTGGAAACTCACATTTGCTGATATGAGGGTTGGTATTAATGATCGTGTGAATAAGTCACACTTGATATATTTTGGGATGGCTAGTTGACTTGATGGATCTTGTTGTCCCTTGGGTTTTACCTATTTCGTGTTGTTAATATTCACTGGGGCCTTTCAACAAGGGGATATGAACCCATATAGCCCATGGGTACCGGTTTAAGATGATTAAGATACACATTCTAGGTTAAAAAAAAGGCAGCCCAATGCACTAAATCTACCGACATGCATAGTTCCCTAGGAAGATACACAGTCCAAGTTACTGCTTTAAAAATTCATGGTAAGCCTTACTCCCTGTCCTGACATGTTATATTTATATTATGTATATACATATAATTGTGTGCGTCAGTTTTGGGATTTGGAAACTGTTAAAATACCATTATTTTACCCCTTAACCATGAGTTATATGCTAGTGATTATCCCATTAATTATCTCTGGATGGTGTATCCCCACGCGATGAACATACGAGAGATACTTTTACTTTTTCTGCACAATGACTAGGTAATTATGGGAGAGATCATAAGTCAAATTAAAGTGGTGAGCTTCCATACTTTGAAAGACCTCATTTCATAATTTGGTTTTAGACTTAGGTTGGCTATTGTCGGGGGCATGTCCTGATTTTTATTGGTATTCAGTTGTCTAGAGCTTTTGTGGATTACTATGAACATGATATTGGTTGTTGAATTCTAAGACTTCTTTTAAGTCATGCTTGTCTATCTAATGATATGTTTAAAATTTTGTTGCAGTACTTATATTATATTCTATTGGATTAGTCTAAGGGTGTCATCTCTGGTCCACAACAGACTTGAGATACCCTCCATGGCCAAGCCTTGGTTTGGGTCATAACAAAGTTGTTATTAGAGACTAGGGTCAGGGTCGTTGGTTTCCAAAAATTAGTGTTTATTAGAGTCTTGCTTATTGGTGTGTCGTGCACCACACTTATAATCAGAAGGCTACAAGGTATTTAGGATATATTTATCATTCTTTCTTACGCTAGATCATACGTTTGTGTTGTCCATGTGAAAGTTATCCAGCTTTCTTCCTTGCTCTAATTTATGGGTTATGTCCCATTAATGAGGCGATACAAGTGCAAAGGCTTAGCTTCCTTACAGTGTGGTCCTTTCCAAATGAGTCATCAAAAGCTATAAAAAATGGTGCAAGGACTTAAAAGGAGTCCATTAGTGCATCAAAGTATGTTGATTCAAGTGTGTACCTCTAACTTCTTAAATCATGCATTTCAGCCTAGGTAAGATGTGTAAATTTTCCCATTCAAAAACTTTATTCGTATCCAAATATTAAGGTGGTATTTCAATCCTAAGAGGTAGTATAAATTGGGGTATCATAACCAATATGTAGTAAGGTGATCTGGGGTTAGTAATATGAATCTTACATTTAGAAGTTAGAGTGAGGGTAATTATTTTAGTGATAAAGGAGATAGTTGTGTTTGCATGACATCTAAGTGGGTATTGGGGGTAGTATGTATTTATGGTGCTGGTTAAGGTGCACCAAATATTATCAAATTTATGGTAGTCGGTAAAAGAGAATGGTTAGTTGCAATATTTGCAGCTTTAGTTAAAATAAGAAATTAGATCATGAGGGCTAGATATAATAGTAGTGAAATAAATCATAGGTTGTGAATGGAAGGATTGGTCAGCAAATAATTTATGAATTAAGCATTCAGTTGGGGAGATCATAGAAAGAGGGGACTCGATGGTGTTCATATAATTTTAAAGATAGTTGGGGTGTATGCATGGGTAAGCGAATAGAATATGAGGGGGTGAATGTCCCATAAACCATAAGGGGTTAGGTAATAAGATTAAAATCGGCTTTCCTTATTAGATGGTTTTAATACACTAAGGGTCCCTTGATTTTTTATCTAGTATTTGTAAGTTGGGTTGGTATGTTAAATGACATGTAATGAATATTAAGCTATAGTAGTAATATAGTGAGGAAGCATGTGCGTGTGGGCTATAGATAAGTTAAATAAGGAATTTAGGTGGATTTATATTTTTAGTGGACTAGTATATCATGTGGGATATTTTGTTGATGGTACATGATTGTTGCTAGACTCTAAGTTTGAACTTTAGATGTTAATTGTGGTGATAAAAATGTTAGCTTGAGGATAGTGATGCAAGATTTGTGGGAGTGAATTAGGGTTTGATGTAATGTGTAAAAGAGCTTAGGTTGATGACTTATGAAATATTGGAGTGTGTAATTGTGATATATGCATAAAGTTTAGTATTAAAGTAAAAATAGTGTCTAAATCAATAGATGGATAGGAGCCTTAGGTTATAAGAATAAAGTATTCTCAGTCTTGAGTAGCTTGTGTTCTTAAATTTCTTAGTATTGAGAAGTCGACGGAGTTGTTATATGGTATTATATAGATCTGAATTAAGGGAGAAATAGATACACCATTTAAAGCCTTGGTGTAGTTTTAAAAGTTTGGTTAAGTTATGAGGTTGTATATTAGAGGTGTAAGTAAAGAGTTGAAAATGGAGTGTTAAGTACTTAGAAGTATGGATGTCTATGCCCATGAAAATGTTAGTTACAAGGTAATGACCTTATAGGTTGGAGGAAGTTTGATTAGTATCCCTGAAGGGGATGTACTAGAAAGAATTTAGTATTTTCATATTAAAGTTGTCTAGGGGAGTTTGTGTTCTTGTGCATAGTGATACCCTTACCCCCCATTGTGCAGAGTGTTGTGCCTACAGATTTAATGAGGGGATATACTTTCAAGATTTGTATAGTGACCTTTAAGCTAAGGGGGAGATGATGAAAATCTAAATTTTCTCATAGGTGCTAAGTTTCAGGGAGAGTCATGATAAATCTATTCTTACTCTAGCAAATTCCTCTTATTTTTGTTTAATAGGACATTCTACCAACATCCCCCATATTCAAATGGTGTCTATGCCTAAGCTTTTAGATCTCTAAACAACCTATGCCCAAGTTTTTGCCCTCTAATTATGATCTAGGTATTTTGATTTATGAAGCCCTTCTACTTATTAGATCATATCTTACGTCACAGACCCCACCTTGAGTAGTGCGATAAATATATGATGTAATTGAATACTATCATTATTATCTCTGAAGCTGGTACTCTATTCCCTCAACTATTCTCCTTTTGTCTGGATAGTAGTGGTTATGGAAGCATAGTAATGTTCTAGATTAGAGAGTGGTTGATCCTTAATGTAAATTTTGGTATGGCTACTTGAAATAAGGTTAGAGATGAAGCGGGAAGAGTGAAATAAAACTTTTGTTATGTGAAAAAGTTAGGAGGAGGATATTTGGTGAAAATCTTTGAGGAAGTGATAGAAGTTGCTGGGTTTTTTGGGTAGGGAGATCCATAAATTGGGTGTAGTAAAGATAGGCTTGAATGTTGTGATTGATAGATACATAAACCATTGTGTTATATGGCTAGTACTCTTAATAAGACATGATGTTGTTTTACTATAGTGATAGTATGGAGTGGTATTCTTGGATGGATGTAAGGTATAGAGCCTTGCAACTTAAGTTAGCACCTTTTAACTCCGGAGTAAACTTCAATATCGAAGCAATGTGTAGTTAGACTCGGGCTCTTGTGGTGAGGTGCCTTGTGGAAAATTGTACTCCCTCCATCCCATTTTATGTGTTGCCTTTTGACCGGGCACAAAGTTTAAAAAATGAGTGATGATATTGTAAAGTTTACAAAATTGCCCCTCTTAAAGTTTACTTTTTAGTTGTCATTTTTATTAAGTGGGACCCAATAAGAATAAAATAGGAATGTTGTTATTATATAGTTTCCAAATAAGGAAAGATGACATTATTTTTGAGATGGACTAAAACAGAAATGATGACACATAAAATGGGACGGAGGTAGTAAGATTAAAATGGTGAAGTGTGGTATTTGTAGCTGAATTAATAGTCGAGAAGTATGGCAATATTTAAGTTCTATTAGTATAATAACCTCAAAATTTCAATAATTTTATATTTGACCCTCCCATGTATGAAACATTAATTTTTTACTTAAATCATGTTTAGGTATGTTAATAGGATCATCTAGGGGAGTTTTGGAATTTTCAGAAAGGGTTCAGGGTGAATTTGGAACACGGAGGCAAGAATCCTCTACGATATCAATGTGTCATGGAGGCTACTCTTCGTGATAAGAGGCATGGCATGGAGGTTAGCCTCTAGGATAGGAAGTCTGCCACGTTGAGGTGTAAAATCTCATCCAGTTTTGATTTCTCACTTGGGGTGAGGGGCTTTGGGTCTTTTACACCTTATACGACCTTAGTCTCATTGTCTCATGATCTGTGCTTACATAATTTACTTGGTGATACCATAAAACCCTTTTATTTTGATTCCTATACGTGTTTTGTTGAGGGAGAATTCTTAATGTGAAATTACATACTTTGTTCCATACTTCTAAAGCTTCAAAGGATTCCTATCCATTATTCGAGGATAAATGATTCCAAGGGGGAGATAATGTAACACCTTGCATTTTTGGGATAAAATTCGAACCGTAATTCCTACGTGTATAATCTCAAAATCAATGATTTGTATGTAAATATAAGAGTCATGATCGTGTACCTAGTATTTAAAGTGCTTTCGAGGTGAAGAGTTTTCATAGGAAATACTTACATCAAAGTTGAGCTAATAACTTTTTTATTTGACCAAATTTTTGTTTCATTCCTGCAAGGGTCAACTTTGAATGTGTATAACTTCGAGAATATATTGAATTTCAGGTCTTAAAACCCACCAAATTAAAGATAATTGTGTCCTCTTTCCAACACATCCAATTTTTCCTTAATATGATACCCAAGCGAAAAGCTATGAGTATTTTTATTAGAGACCAGTGAGGGTCCACGATTTCAGAATTCACAGAGGATATTCTCTGTAATAAGCTCCGTGCCTCTCTGATGCTTTAAATTCGGACATTTTTTGGTTTTGTTACTTGGAATGAGGGGTATTGGGGTCTTTTCATCTATGAACGACCTTTAAACAATTTATGAACCTATTTCCATCAGTTTTCATGACACAAAAGCTATTATTTCACTCTCAAACTCAAAATCCCGAGACAACATAAGGATTTGATCATGCATTCGTCTTATGGGTTCTAAGTTCCCAATTGCTCACAAATCCTTGTGTTTCTAAGACATATTCCTCTTTCCCTATACTTGTATTTTATTAATGGCATAAAAATTGGTTTATTATTCATCGTTTTGTTGTTGGGTTTTGCAGTTTTGGATATAAATTATTTGAATATTTTTCCATTATTTCAATTAACCTATTATCATGAATTGTTGGTTTGTATGCTTATTGGGATGCATAGGAATGGTGAATGAATTTAGGGGTACAATGGATTCCCCATATAATTTATTTTGGTATGAAAATTGATCATATCCACGACCCACTTACGTAATTATTTTTGTAATATGATTTATCATTTGGTTTGGTTGTTCTCTTTGAAAATAATGCATTTCATAAACGTCAAAATAGTTAAGGATGGTTTTGAAAACCTTGTGGAGTGTAATGGGATCCCCCATGTGAATTTTTATAATGGAGTCATGAAACACCTTGGTTTCTAGACCATAGAAAATTTCCTGGAATTCTGGTTTCTAGACCCAATATGACTCATGGGTAAAGCCGTATGTTGGAATACAAATGGTACGGTCCAGTCGTATGCTGACCAGTGTGGTAGGTTGGATGGATTTTGGTCACTACAATGTGTATGACTTAGTGGTACGAGTTGTATGGTTGGATATGGATTATTTAGTTCTTTCACTTAACCTTAGACTTGATAACTTAGGTTGGATCAGAGTATGAATGGCTTAATAGAGCCATAAGCCAGGGTACGAGTCGTATTAGGGACTCATATGGTGGACAGTGTTTAAACCTTTTGTGATTCTATCTTGCCAGGGATATAGAAAAGGGGTACGGATCGTATGTTGTTAATACGATTTGGATAGGATGAGTCGTACACTGGACAGTATTGGGTCTAAGGGTTTAAGGCTTAGGATATGAGTGGTGGATACCACTCGTATCGAAAGATACGACTCATGAGGGTCAGTCGTACCCTTGTGATAGGATTTTTGTGCAACTAAAGTGGGGGTATTCTGGACGTTTCCCCACTTACCCCAATATGTCCCCACGACTTCTAACTCACTTGGGAGGCTATTTACCCTATTATTCTATTCATTAACACTTAGAAACTCTTCCTAAACACTCTATAATTCTCTCAAAAGCTTTTGGGAAAGGAAGCTAGGGTTTCAACTAGAGGAATAAATGGGGAATTTTGTTGGTGGTTTCTATCCATCTACTTTGTCAATTAAGGCATGTTTTCTTCCCTTATTGTTATTTCCAACTAAAGGCATAGTTTTATACAATGTTTTTATGATTTGGATGTTGTATGATTTTGGGTTTTCAAATATGATTTGGGGGTTTTGGTAATAAATGCTTGGTTATGGTTTCCCATGTTTTAATTATGATTTTATATGCATTAATGGTGGTTTTGGATATTTGGTTGCATGGGAATGGTCCTTTAGTAATGGATTTTGGTTTTGGAAATAATGTGTTTGGTAAAATGCCTTTAACAATGTTTTCAATATAATATTGGTTTTTTCATGGAACTTATGTATAGTTTAAACTTGGTAATGGTACCTTAAATGATATGAATGATTTAAATGGTTTTAAATGGATTGAAAAGGCCTTGGTGGCCATGGTTTTGTTAATTGGAAATCATATGGGGTACATGGGAATCCCCTAAGGTTTGGCTAAGGATAATACTTGCAAGTTATTATTTGTATGATGATACCACTATAAATAGCCTCGGTTAATAATAATAGAATAATGGTTTGGATTTAAAATGGTTTGAATTAGGAATAAAGGAAAGAGGTGTAGCAGAGTCGTGGAAGGTAGAGGTCCCGGGGGGATCAAAGCTGAAAACTCATATTTGCCGATGTAAGGTTTGATCCAAGTGACCCTGTGAATGATGTCACACTATATATTCTTGGGAATGTACTAGTCATTCCAGGTTATCTTCCCTGGTCATGTGGTATCAAGCATTGGGTCCCTTTTAGTTGGGGGAGCTGAAGTCATATAGCCCGTGGGTAGTTTAGGACGGCAAAGCTACACAACCTAGGTAAAGGTTTTAATAGCATGCTAAACCTGATTCCTTTCCCAGCATTGATATATATATATATATATATATATATATGCATGTATGGTTTGTATGCATTATGGATGGTTTTACTTGATTTTATAAATGGCATTATTTTATACTTATCCTAAGTTCATGCTAGCGTTCACTCCTAACCCATCTTCAGGTGCTGTATTCCCACGCGATATAGGAATCGGCCGTTCCACTCTTCCTGCTTACCGATTCGAACTTTGGGGTCAGCATTTGGATTGAAGTGGTGAGCCTTCTTCTATTCGAAAGGCTCCATTTCATGGATGTTATTTCATACTTTGACTTATTTATGGATATTAGTTTTTGCTATGGTTTGGGGAATATCCGAAGTGGATTTTAGTATTCTTTTAATTAGAGGCTTTGTGATACTTCTATGGGTTGGAATGGGCGGGGTCGGTATTAGTGTCAGCCGCAACATTGGCATTGCTTTTGGGGCTTCTATCAATTGACGATATTATTGGTTGTTCCATCGTATTTCATTTTACGATTAATAATATTATGTTTTTTTATCTCATTTGGTTATGTCCTGGTTTATGGTCCTTGGTTTGATATTTTTTCGGATTGGTGGTATGTTTGGTATGGTTTGGTGTGACGGGATGACTTGGTAGGGTTGGTCTAGGAATAGACCTATCCCAAAGTCCTTCATTGTTCAATTATGCTATCTTGCGATATGTTCAGAGTTCAGGCGACTCAGGCAGGTGGTTGGAGGTTGGGTTGGGAAACGGCGGTGGTATCTGGTCCCGATCGGACTTGGGATGCCCATTACAACAAGGCCCTCGATCGGGTCGGGTCAAGTTGGGGGTACGAAGGAATCCCCAAAGGGTTGGATAATGACATTGCTTGCAAGATGTAGTCAGTATGACGATACCACATAATAATGGCTAAATGGTTGACTCCTTTATGTAATGATTGGGCTATGTGTTAAATGTTTTAATATGGGATTAAAAAGGGTTTTGCAGCAAAGCCGTAAAGGTTGATATTTTGGGGGGACTGATACTAGAAACTCATGTTTTCCAACGTGAGGGTTGGTCTGGATGACCGTGTGCATAAGTCACAATTGATATATTTTGGGATAGATTATTTCCTTAATAGCTCTAGTTTCCCTCGGGTTTTCTCCAGTTCATACAAATAACACGCTCTGGGGACCTTTCAGTAGGGGGAGCCAAACCAATATAGCTCGTGAGTGCTGATTTTGGACGGTCAAGCTACACAGTCCAGGTTAATGTCTTAAAAGTTCATGCTAATTATTCCTTATCTTGGCATGTTACATTTATTATATATGTATATGCATATAATTTTGTGCATTGGTTTTTGGACGATTTGTCAACTGTTGAACATGGGATTATTTTATCCCTTATCCTTGAATTATATGCTAGTGCGCATCTCACTAGCCGTCTTCTAATGTTGTATCCCCACAAGATACAGGCATCGAAAATACTTTTACTTTTCCTACGCAGTGACTAGGCGATCGTAGGATAGCTCCTGAGTCAGAGTGAAGTGGTAAGCATTCATACTTAGGAAGACCTCATTTCACGATTTGGATCTCTTTATGTTATTGACTCTTTCTCTTGGACTCTTTTTTGGCTATTATTAGGGGCATTTTCTGACTATTATTTGTATTTGGTTTTCTAGAGGCTTTGTGAATTACTGTGGACTTGGGATTGGTTGTTGGATTCTTAAACTTATTTTGAGTCATGCTTGTCTATCTTGTGATATATTCAAAATTTTGCTGTTATGCTTATATTATGTTCTGTTGTATAAGGCTAAGGGAGTGGTCTACGGTCCACAGCGGACTTGAGATACCCGTCACGGCCAGGCTCAGGTTTGGGTCATGGCACATTCGTGATGCATACTAAGTTTACCCTTCCCATACATTACCAGTCCACCTGAATACAAAGCATAAAGTTGGTTGGGTCAAGACAACTTTCTCTTTGAGAATGCAATGTATTTCTTATGAATTCAAAGGTCAATATTCCTTAAACATCGTAAACGCAGCCAAGCCTTGAGAAGGCAAAGGCAAGGGCTTTACTACACCAGCATCTGCAACACTAGAATTTCCTAAGTCTAAATGAACTTTGATCAAGGGTTTGGGATTTGTTCGAAACCCTGTGTGCTCAAATGAACTATTCTATCATACCAAATTTGAAATTTTGGGCTCAACAAAACCCTTAAATCTCTCAAGTTTTATTTTAACCAAATACCTAATATCCAAAAATGAGTCCCCAAGCCTCGAGACTTGTGCCAAGGTCCTCGCTAGACTAAATTTAATATTCAAGAGATAATGGGACTATCTAATTTCTCATCGAAGGTCATTTACTCAGAGTTTTAGCCCGAGACCAATTCTTTATTATTAAAAGCTCCAAAACAGAAAAATGCGCCAAAAATCCAAATAAACTATTCGTTAATCAAATCGATAGTTTTGGTAAGTCATAAATGACTTATAGCTGCTACGGCATAGCTTAAAATACCAAAAAATATAAGGAAATTGAAAAAAATACATGGAGGTTCTTTACACAGTTTCTCTAGAAGATAGCTTGGATGAGTCAGACTATGATCCCCTTTTAAGAAAACTAAGAGGTTGGGGCCTTCCTAAGGGTCGCTCGAGCTCCTAGTGAAGTGATAATTTCTAATCTTTTTCCCATAATGTTTCTTAATGGAGTTCCAGCTAGAAAGGGAACCATGAATCTATGTTATCCTTTTGCATCCAAACGGACCTAAATCCCTGTAAAACTTATAAATCCTTATGCTTTATCAACCTCTTTTCTTGCCTCAGTTCTCTGGCGGGTTAACTTTATATACTGGCTAGCTACCTAAGACTTTTCATCTCATCATAATATCGCTAATAACTGAAAACATCTTCCATCAAATGTCTTACTAAAGACAGTGCACATGTTGCCTCTAGGATAAGAGTTTTCTACCATGCTCCCCCATTTTGACCTGTTCTAGCTAAATTTTCCATATGAAACCGTAATCTTATATACATCCTTTTTTCTTTCAAACTAACATGCTCGACTTCATGAGACTTCAACGATGGTTGAAAAAAAAGAGCTATAGATGTAATGGAAAAGACTCGAGGAGGCCTTATCCTTCGCCCAAAATTGGTCAGTGCTCTCTAAAACCATCACTTATGGTGAGTTTATGATCTAGACATTGAAAGCTTAGTTGGATTAGATTTTATCCAATAGACACGTATAGTAGGTATGTTCAACAACAATTCTTAGAATCAAAGTCTTATGGAGGGAGAGAATCATGTAGGACAAAGTAATTGAGGGCCTTTTAATAAAAAGGTAATCTGAACTTGAGAACATATTTCAATTAGTGGGCCTCAAACCATCTCATGGTGTTAGTACTTCATGTTAGTGCACCACCATAGTGGAAGATAAAGCACTAACATCTAGTCATGTTAGTGTTTCATCTTCCTCTATACCACATATCATCTTTCAAGCAGAGGTGCATCACCTTTAGGAGAAAGTCAATGCTTCGGTCAAAGGGCATTGTCTCATGAAATACAAATATTTAGGAAAGAAAGCTCGAAACACATAACTTTAGTGACTTAATATTCGACAATAATTGAAATTTTCTTATCTAGGTATAGATGTAGATATTACAAAGTACCAAGCCTTAGGGGATCTAGAGTGACCTCAAGTTATGAATTCGGGAGAGGATAAATCTTCTTATAAGAGGAAATTTTTAGTGTGGAAGCTCAAGGTAACAATTGTAATGACGATTGACTTTACTCAGGAGGGGTACTGCCTGAATCATACTACTGCTATTACATTTATGTTAGTTTTCTTCTATACCATCTCTTTTTTAATCATGCCTTTGCGCACATAGTCACTCTGACTTAATATATCTTTTTGTGATATATCTAGGTTTTGATATAGGAGAAAAAGCTTCATTATTTTTTAGGTTGGAAAATAACTGAAACGGTTTCTTCTTTTTTATTTTTGAGTTGATAGGTTCTTACCTTCATTGATTGGTAGGGGATTCAATCCATACTCTTTGTCTTCTAGGAGGCAGTATGTTGTGTCAAATTTGTGAATCAAGACTCAGTCCATGTGATCGGTGTTCCCTCATCAAAGGCATACCATCCCATGATTTAAATATTGCTCACCTTATAATAGAGGACACTTTATTTCTGTACTTCCTATCCTACAATATCTAAAACATGCTTTTTATCTCCAAAAAGGGAGTCTATCTTCTAGCTATCATAATACCTTTCTGTTGGGTCTTAATTTCAGACTCGTCCTTTGCATATTCCCTAGTTTCCACTTTATCCTTATCTTTGATGCAGGCATGTTAGATGTTGGGTCTGTCTCACAAGGATGGTGTAGGAACTAAAAGAGAATCCAAGAAGGAGGAGATGCCAGCAGCATTAATGTGGGAGTAAAAACCATATTATTTTACTATCATCTACCTCACATTATTCTCCATTTAGTATAGTCTTGAGCTTTAAGTTGTCATTTATACTTGTGTTGTATTTCTTGTGTATGTAGGAGTGTCTTGGGGTACTTTGAGATCAAACAAAAAAAAAGGAGAACTAAGGAACTAAAAAAAACAAGGGAAGATCAACATCGCAACACATAGAGCAATGAGAGAAAAATGGCCAAGTAGGGCATACCTTGAACCACTGCTTCAAAGCAAGTAGTGGTATGAAATTGTGATGCTGCCAGGATCACTTGCTCCACTCACCTAAAGTAAGGAAGGGGTGGCGCAAAAAATGATTCCATTCTGAACTTTTAGTTGTTTGTTGCACTACCTCTTCACTTTTGGGAATTGGCGCATGCTGGGGTATATTATAACCCAATTTGATCGGCTTTTGAAGCTCTAAGGATTTCTAATTTCTATAAATATCCCCCTCCCATGTTTTTTATCATCTACATCTAATTTAGGGAAACCAAAAGCTAAGGCAACGCTCAAGAACAAGGTCTAGTTTATTTTTTTTATTTTATTTTTCAATTTCTACCTTGTAAACTCATGAAATCTCATCTTCCAAAGAAATTTATGAATATCTAAACCTTTTGATTACGAAGTTTGTGGTTGAACATGAAAGTTGTGGCTTAAATATCATATTATCTTTTTCAATTTACACCTATTGAGTTGCTTATTTCATCCTTGAGAATAGCTATTTATTTTATAGATCATCTTATGAATATTATTAATGCCTATCTATTAGACTTGAGAAAAGGAACGACAAGTGTAAAAAGACGAAATAGGAATTATTCATTTTCATGACCTAACTAATGGGATCGTGTGCATCCACTCTAATCAACCTAGATAGGAGAATCCTTACCACCTTGGAACCTCCAAAATCAATCACAATCTACACATGTAACATCAACCAATTGACAAAAATAACAATGTACTAGTCATAAGTACACTCTCTATAATAAGTTCATTATTAAATAACACGTGCACTTTATACTCAACATTTTGCATTATTCACAAGCATGACTTGAAATGAGTAAATATACATTCAGTAAATGAAAACATAAATAACCAAACTGATTCTCAATTCCCATTCAATAATGGATCATGAATGCAACATCGATCACTTCACAATATCAAACAATGAACAACACAAGTACGTTTTATCAAGAAATTTCATTCTTATAATTATACAATAATAATTATGAGACATAATTTACAATCATGTCCAAAGAACAACTCAACTACTTATTAATTCTAGCATCATCAATAACCATTCCCAATTAATAATTATATACTTGGGAACCAGTCAACAGATAATCAAACAAGAGCATACTTGTAATCAATTGTCCTAACTTAATTCTTGTGAAACACATGAATACAATAATGATATCTTATTCCAAGTTCTTTCATCATTATACAATTTGATCCTGACTATGTGTCATTAATTCATTCATCTTCCACATTTATTTCTCTACTACAACCATTCATATTTGACTATAACTCATTTTACTCCACAACTTTGAACCTACATACTATACCACAATTGCCAATTTTTGACTCACATTATTTCATAGTTCCCTTATTCAAAAGACTAAAGACTAACATGCACCCTACTAAAAATTAACATGGAAAGCATATCAATACAAAAGAATCACCAATGAATTTATACAATCAAAAGATTTGTTTCAGACAAATTCATGTTCATATTAATTTTCATATTTATACAATCATACACCGTGCCCGCAGGCCTAAACATGAAATCTCACATCAGTATATTTCATGGTTATGCTTTCTAACCATAGTGTACTACTCAACAAAACCTAGCCTACTTGGTCACCTAGTCGCCTCTATGGAATGTATGATACTGCGTTGTCTTTCTTTTTCTTACTACATTGGCTTGATATCAATATAAAAATAATATAAAAGGAGAAATTCAACCAATAATCTGCTAATTATAGGCATTATAAACCTAATTCCACAATCATTTACCACATTCATAATATTTTTTTCCAATCTTAGGGTTTTTTACCTTTCATTCTACTCAAATTTCCCATAATTTGGAATTAATGAAGCAATTCCTACTTAGAGAGCATAATCTAACCATCTTGAGTCAATAATAAGCAATTCTAACCCCTCTATAACTAATTCAAACCATGTTCTTCAACTTAGGGTCATACTCACCATCCCCATCATGATCAATCTCTATGAATTCTAAGGATTTAGGGATTAAAATTATATTAGAGGGGAGAAAATTCACTTAGGAGGTGGAGTTGCTGAAAATTACCAAAAATTGCCCCCCTTTGCCCTAACTCGACTGTGAAGCTTTTGAAATAAAATAATAACAACTCTAGAACTTCTATTTTGTTGTGTTTATCTTGCTATAGCACCCTAATTCTTGCTATAGTGGTATCCTCCCGCTATTGCGGCACTAACTAGCTTTTTACATAGTAGTATAAATCTCTCTATAGAGGGACTAATATACCAACCCTCCTACCCACTACAATAGGACTGAGGAAAAACTCAAAACTTGTTCCTAGTTTTCTATTTTTACAACACAAAGCTCAGATTTTGACAGTATGAACTAATTGTTTTACATTAAACGTTATAATCAGAATCCTACTAGCTAAATTTCCATTTTGAAAGATTCAATTAATTACTAAACCTATTGGTTAACACACTATGATCTTAAATTCATGAAATGCAACACCGTGAATCACTAGATTCACCTAGACCACACAATACCTAAATTTTATATGAAACTAGCCTAGCTTGAAATTTCCAAAATTTTTATCTGGGATTACCTAACGTGAACTTTTGTATGCCAAGCTATACCATAATTGTAATGCCCCAAAATCTAATTCTCAGAACACCACACGGTGCTCCGAACTACAAGTAGTCCTAAGCTAACCCTGACTACTTTCTATTAACTCTAAATCCCAAAATAGGGAAATATGAATATACAATACTGACAATGCGAAAAACTATCTGAAAAGTCTGAGTATATCTGAAAATACTAATCACATCAATCTAATAAATAAATACTGAAAGGTCTCAATACGATATCTAAAATCTAATACTAAATCTAATAGTCTGATAAGCCTCTACTAACTAAATCTAGAGAGTCATTGGGACAGGCCCCAGCCGACTCAGACTGTCTGAAAAGAGTAATGAAAATATTTACTAACAACTGGAAATCTGAATAGCTAAGTCCCCGAATTAAGAGAACTTACCAACTGCAGGGATGTAGAGGAGATGCTTGAAAATCACTCTCGCTACTAAGACTGAGCACCTGAACCTACATTATAAGACAATGTAGCACACAAACGTATATGTGGATTAGTACTTTGATGATGTACTAAGTATATGGGAGTGCATGAAATAAGTCAATAATATCATCACAGTTTATTGAAAACATCATGCATGCTAAATGTAAATGACTCACTTAACCTTGAGTAATCTGAAATCTGAAAGTCAAAACATGAATAGTAAAACATGCAATTTAAATCTTGTGAGCCATTACACTTAGTTTTGAAATCTGTATTCTATTCTTATTCTCAAATCATATTGGCTAAATAAAGTTTGGAACTTATTCTGCTTATCTTAAGGCTTCAAATAAATTAAACTATTTTAAAAGTAGGGGACATCTATTTGGGAGGTTCTTCTAACCGACATACACCATGTGAGAATCCATGAAGTCCCATGACTGGCCCCCGTTAGGTAGGGATGTTCTACCCTTTCTATCGAAATAGAACAATCTAATCTAAGTGATCACAATTTGAGTTATCCACGTAGAAGTAGAAATAATCTAAAAATCTATACCTACGATGGCACGTAGTTTTGGGGTATGAAACCGTAGTGACTTACCCATCTCGGTTCTAAATACTACTCCCAATCTCATGCTCAAAATCTTAAGGAATCCACTTTAAAATTTACACAAAAGTCTACAGAAAGCCAACTATGCTTTGTTTTTCTTTAAATCTCAAGTCTTCTGAAATAAAGTTGATTCTTCATCTAAAATCTAAAAATAATCTAGTCATGGGGTTCTTATAGCACAAACAATCTTGAAACAACAATCTTTAAATAAGGTCTAGTGACCCAAGCATCAATCTCATGTTAAAACATCTCAAAATTCATACTTGGTAATGTAAATATTCATAAATCATCATAAAATATGGAAATCTCAACAATATGCATGGAAATATAAATATAATCATGTGATTCAATTTTTAAATCATGGAAAATCTCATAATCTTGCAAAAAATGAAAATGAGTATCAACCCTAACTTGAAATTTATGGAAAATCATATAAATTGTAGTAAATTTATAATAAAATAATGTTTTGGGCACAAGGATGAAAGATTTATCCTTGTTCAAACCCCACATACCTTAATTGATGAACTAGATGCTAAGACTTGAATCTAGGATCTCTATTGATGCTTTGGAAATGAATTCTTAATGCTCTTGTATTGGGAATCCTCAATCTTGAATTATCTTAGAGAATTAATAGAGAAATTTGAGTTTTCTTGGAGAGGAAGTATGAGGCTTAGGGTTTTGATTGAGAGAGAATAATAAATGTAGCATAAAGTGCTTTGAAATTTGATAAATCTTATATTTTTGGACGGATTTGGGACTGAGTACTTTACCAAAATACCCCTTTTAAACTCATAAACAAAACTGGAAAAATGACCAAAATCCTGACTTTTGGCCTTGGCGTGATGTGTCACTATCGCTCCAAGCCATTGGAAAATGCCAACTGGGAATATGCATAGTGGTGCGACGTGGTGATATCGCGTTGCCATCTTGGATGGGACCTGAAAACTTAGCGCGACGTGCCAATATTGCGGACCTTTACTGGAATTGGAAAATTGGGGGTTTGGCCCTCTCTACAATGCGCCAATATCGCGGAGGACCACTGGAAATTAACAAATGTGAATTTTCTCATATTTGAAATGCGCTAAAGGCCCAAGTGGCACACTACCAACTTAAAAGTGACATAACTCCTTTACCAAGTGTCAAAATTGGGCAAATTTGGCATGGATGGAAAGCTTAATCAATTTCCCACACCATGAATAGTTTAAATCCAAAGAATTCCACATGAAATAATTATCATCTATTTTGGAAGCTATTTTTTAACATTCTAGGGATGAATTGTTAGCTAGAAAAAGTATGGGGTATTATAATATCTTTCCCTTGGAAACATTCATCCGCGAATGTTACTAGTTAAGCTGAAATTTCTAAGGAATCTGAGAATATAAGATAGAATGCACAACTAAAATGAACTGAATAACTAAATCTAAATCATTCTAAGCTTCTGAGTAGTTCTGTGAGTGCACGAACTTACATAAGGACAACTATATAGCTGAATATATGATTAGAAAAGAACTAAATCAAGGAAGAGTATTACCTTCAGTTAGATATGAGTTTAAGGAGAAGAGGTGTAACACCACGCAAAATTCTCTCCAAGTCTGAGCCTTAGAGTGTGTTTCGTGAAGCAAAAATCCAGTCCCAAAAGTTTGAGATGTGTTTCCCCAATTGTGAAATACTTTAAACCATGTAGAATTTCCCTAATAAGCTTTCTATCGATATCGAATTCGCCCAAATCTGATACTTGGGTGAAGAATTAGAGCCATTTTAGTGAGACAGTGTGCCACCTATCACTTTATTACGTCGCGGAGCCATCAAAGATGGCAATTGTCAAATTCCAATAAGCCTCTGCATTTTCCACCGCGTCGCAGTGTTTTTTCAGTTCGCAACCAGGGTGGCAACGTGATTGCCACCACATCGCACCGTCATTCTGTTTGCCACTTGTCTAATTTTTAGTGAACTGGTACGATTATGGTACGTCACGCCAGCAAGTAAAATCAGGATTTTTAGTTTAATTTCAAAGGCTTTTTGGTCTTTTCTCACTCTTTTTCAGCCCCTATATATACCTGATAAAATGCTCTCAGCCTTATTTCCCATCTTCAATATTAAAACTAGGGTTTTACAAAATCAAAACCCTTATTTCTTCTTCAAGAAAAATCAATAGAGATCAAGATATATCAAGAGGAATCAAGAATCTCTCCAAGAACTTTCAAGAAAAGAGTATCCTCAAGGTATGTAGATGTTGATTCTTGGATCCCTTTCATCTAAGAAGCTCAAGAACCCTTTTCTAAAATTCAAAGATATTGTGTATATGGGTTTTCAAGATTCATGTGAGTTGAAATTGATGTTTCGTCTATCATTGAGTTGTGATTCATATTTGTATTCAAGGCTTTCAAGCTTTGACCCTAGTATATGGAATTCATGTGATGGTTATGATAAAACCTTTTCAAGTTACTTTCTATATGATGTGTTTATGTCAATTAAGTGTAGAATGGTTGAATAAGCAAAGCATGCTCCCCATATATTTGATTAGGAAACCCCAATTGTGTACAAATTCATGTATGCCAAGTGTTTGTTGAAATGCCTTAATGAGTGAATTATGGTATGATAGCATGAAATCCCCAATTAGGTGCAACCCATGCATGCCTAGGGTTTGATGAATGCCTTAGTGAAAAAATTGTGCCATGATAGCATGGAATCCCCAATTAGGTGTAGACCCCTGCATGCCTAGTGTTTGTTGAAAGGCCTTAGTGAAAAAGTTGAGACATGATAGTAGGAAATTTCCCAATTATGTGCACTTTGATAAATGCTAAGCATTTAATACATACCAAGTTCTTGACGAATAAATTGTGACATGATAGTATGAAGTTTCCCTAATCATGTGCTATCCAATACATGCCAAGACTGATATACGTGCGAAGTACTTGATGCAAGAACTTATTGAATAGAGTATAATCTAATAGCATGTTTTTCCTACACTATTATATGTCTATGATTCCTAACTACGTGAAGTGATGCCTTAGTGATTGTGATGGTGAATATATGGTTGTTATTCCTAAATGCTTGAAATGATTGTGATGTTGAATATATGGTTTTGATTCCTAAATGCTTGAAGTGATGCCTTAGTGATTGTAATTGTGAATATATGGTTGTGATTCCTAATTGCTTGAAGTGATGCCTTAGTGATTGTGATAGTGAATATATGGTTGTGATTCCTAAATGCTTAAAGTAATGTCTTAGTGATTGTGATATGAATATATGGTTATGACTCCTAAATGCTTGAAGAGATGCTTTCGTGATTGTGATGATGAATGAATGGCCGTGGTTATGACTAGTCAAGAATGGTTATGTCTTACTTTTATGTTATCGAGTCCTGGGGTATTTATACCTGACAATTTAGTTGTTTTCTAGAGCCTGTATTAGTTTTCACGATAATCCCAGTAGGGCCATGATTCTCAAAACTCAGTGAATTATATAACTCTATATCCTCATAAAGATATAGAACTTAAGAAATCTCAGTAATCTTCATAAACCCCGTATTGCTAGTAATCTAGCCTCAGCGCTGTACTCAGCTCAAATCTATTTGTATTCAAGTGTTTAGTTCCGACCTCAGTAGTGACCAAATAATCTATTCAAACTTTGTATCATCATTCAGATACCATGATTCAGTAGTATTTCATCAGACACAAAACTATGTGAATTCATCTTAACTCAGTCAAATCAATTGAAAAATGTGATCAGTATTAAATTTAGTTCAGTTTATGTTTAGTTGAAAATTTAGTTCAGAGTGTTTTAGTTAGGAGTAGGAGCTAGAACTGAGTGATAGAAGGGATGGTAACTCCCTATCAGAGAGAGGACGAGTTGCTAAGAGCAATCCCTGAACTCAAGAACTACGTAGCCAGCACAGAATGCAGGAGTCCCCGTTAGTAAAGGCTGTCACCGTTAGAAAGGTTTGACTATTATATTGCCTTAGGTTGACTTTCTATGAGGGTCATCCATTAGAGAGGCTTAACTAGAGAGGTCTTCACCTGTTACACAGTATTGATACCCTTCCAGCTGGGGTTATAGGTTGGACCCCACCTATGAAAGGCCGAGACATGTTGGTTAAGTAACTACTTCCTACAGTTGCAGTTTCAGTATCAATCTTTAGAAATTAGGACTGTGAGGTACAATTTTCTATCTCAGTGAGGAACTTAGATAGTTTTATTGATTCATGACCATCTTTAAGATAAGCTTGGTATCATATCTTGTTATCAGATTCAGAGATCTCTCGATAGATAGGCTTGATCTTAAACTTAGATTCAGTTGAGTATTCTTGTTATCAGATCCAGATATCTCCCGATAGATAGGCTTGATCTTAGTCTCAGATTCAATTATGTATTCTTGTTATCAGATCCAGATATCTTTCGATAGATAAGCTTGATCTCAGTCTCAGATTCAGTTAAGTATTTTTGTTATCAGATCTAGAGATCTCCCAATAGATAGGCTTGATCTTAGTCTTAGATTCAATTTAGTATTCTTGTTATCAGATC
>NC_061115.1:137088833-137097607 GCF_002878395.1 Capsicum annuum
CCGATAGATAGGCTTGATCTCAGTCTCATATTTAGTTGAGTATTTTTATTATCAGATTCATACATGATCATCTTCTTATCATTGATAATAGATTTTGGAATCATCCATTAGAAAGGTTGATCTCCGATTCCATCAGTCGAGAGCAGTGAGCTCAGAATTTAGTCATTGATGTGAGTATATCCAATTAATCAGTTATAAGTAGCAGATGATTCAGTGATTCAGTATCTCAGTGTTAGTGGTGAGTTCAGATGGCAGTAAAGAAATATTCGAGTTTCAGTATTTAGAGTTATGATGATAGTGATTATGGTTGTGCATTCATGTATGTGTTATCATTCGGTACTCTCATGATTATTCAGTAAAGTAATTGTTCATGTATGAGCCCTTGTATTTAGCCTTACCTCATCTTTATACTCGGTATATTCCCGTACTGACGCATTTATGTTGTGGTGTTTTATTTGACACCATAGATTTAGAGGCACAAGATTCAGAGTACTTTCAGCAGTTCAGCCCCAGTCAGCAGCAGTACGCGTAGCAGTGAGTCCTCTTCATTCAAGGATGATCCTTGTTTTATTATTTCATTGGATTTTTCTTATTTTCAGTATACAGAGTTATTTGCGGACATGTCCCATCAACTCTGCATTCAAACAGTCTAGAGGCTTTTCGGACAAATGTATCAGAATTCATTTTTTAGTTTTGGAGTATGTTTAGATGTTTTGAATCTTATGGCTAGTTTTCATATTTATTTCAAATATTGTGCAGTTTCTGGTGCAGATATTAGCAAAGATGTTAACTTGTGGTCATTCATAGTCATAAGCACCGTGTAACGACTAGGGGGTAGTGTCGGGTCATTACAAACTTGGTATCAGAGCCTAAGATTCAATAGTGTCCAAGGGAGTTTGGAAGGCCGTATCTAGTAGAGTCTTGTGCATGGGTGTGTTGCATGCCACATTTATGTACAAGGGGCTACAGGATATTTTTAGGAGCACTTTTCCTTCGTTCAGTGTTCGTGTCGTGCGAGTGAGCATGATCTCAAATTGATCCTCAGTCTAATCCCATTCTTTCTTCCATCTATAGAGTATGCCTCCTCACAGAGATTATGCCTCTGGATTTGATGACCAGCCCCCTCATCCAGTAGATCCTGAGAATGAGAGTATGTCACATGCAGAGTTTTGGGCAGCTTTATAGGCACTAGCCTAAGCTGTGACAAATGTTCAGGGCAACCATCAGGATGTAGCCCCACCTCAGCAAGATGAGGATTCATCTGCGGCCAGGATCAGAAGTTTTATGAAAATTAACCCACCAGAATTCTTTGGATCGATAGTAGGTGAGGACCCACAGCTTTATCTAGAGGAGGTGAGGAAGATTACCCAGATTATTCATATTTTTTAGGAGGAGAGTGTAGAGTTAGCATCCTATTGGTTAAAGGATATTGCTCATAATTGGGTAGTGATATGGCAGGAGGGTAGAGGGGAGGACGCAGCTCCCGTGACTTGGCAAGAGTTTTAGGGTGCCTTTCTAGATAGGTTTTTCCTGCTAGAGATGAGAGAGGATAAGGTAGAAGAGTTCATGAACCTAAGGAAAGGTTCTATGACCATGAAAGAGTATTGTCTTAAGTTCAACCAATTAGCTAAGTATGCTCTCGACTTGATAGCTGACCCTAGAGTGAGTACGAGTAAGTTTGTGACTGGTGTGTCTGAGTTAGTGTTGAAAGAGTGTAGAAATGCTATGCTCAATAGAGATATGGACCTTGCTAGACTTATGATGCATGCACATTAGATTGATGCAGATAAGATGAAAGAAAGGGAGAGAGTGAGCAATAGGGCCAGGACAGGTAGTCGTAGTTTCTCTCAGGTAGGGTCCCAAGGTGGTAGCCATTCCCATCATAGCTAGAGATTTCTTGTCCTATCTCCATCCTTAGCTGGTGTACCTGCACCTAAGTTCGGGGGTCTTAGTTATGATGGGGTGCCAAGTTCCAAAGCTTAGAGTAGTGCTAGTGGTGTTCGTACCTATCCGCTTTGTGGAGAGTATGGAAAGAGCCACCAAGGTGTGTGTAGAAATAGCAGTGATGTGTGCTTCGAGTGTAGTGAGCCAGGCCATAGAATACGAGAATGTAGAGTGCTAGCTCAGAGAGGTAGACTCCGTGCACTTCAAGCTCTCCTAGATTGAGAAGAATTCCCTGAAATAAACTCAGGTATATTACGAGTCCTTTAACTTTGTGATATGCATTATTTGATTTTTTGCTTCTATTTTGAGCTTATATGTTAGCATGAGTCATGTATGAGTTTCAGATCTCAGTTGGTCAGTCATGACCCAGTTCGTAGGTGCCCCATGCACTGCCCCAGTATTTCAGCCAAGTGTGTCTAAAGGGACAATGAGTCCTAAGGGGGAGACACCCCAAGATAGTATGATGTTTGCATGTCCTTAGACTCATTCCGTTGCATATTCAAAGTCTTCTTACAAAGTTAACATCAATTATCATTGCATTTCCACTCATGCTTTTGAGAGTCAGTTCAGTCAGACAATTATGCATTAGATATGCACATTCAGTAGAAAAAACTCAAATTTTAGTGTATTTAGTCATACATTCATGAGATTAATTCAGTTATGAGTCCATGAATCAGATATGCATGTGTGTTATGAGAATTCAGCTTATGAGTAGCTTCAGTCGAGTATTTCATGCATCAGATATGCATGTCCAGTAAGAGAAACTCAGTATGTCAGTTGTTCCAGTTGTGTAGTCATGTCTTGAGATGTTCTTGTTCTTTAGTAAGTTCAGTTGATCAGTATTCTTAGTCTATCAAGCGACATTCAAGGATGAATGTTTCCAAGAGGGAGATAATGTAACACCCCGCAAAATTCTCTCCTAGTCTGAGCCTTAGAGTATGTTCTGTGAAGAAAAAATCCAGACCTAAAAGTTTGAGAGGTGTCTTCCCAAGTATGAAACACTTTGAACCATGTATAAGTTCCCTAATATTGACTTTTTGTTATGAAGAACATTGAATTCCATTGATACCAAATTCACCAAAATCCGACACTCGGGTGAAGAGTTAGAGCTATTTTAGTGAGACAGTGTGCCACCTGGCACTTTAGCGCATCGCAGAGCTATCAAAGATGGAAATTGTCAAATTCCAATGAGCCTCCTCAATTTCCACCGCATCATAGTGTTTTACCAGTTCGCAACTAGGGTGGCAACGCGATTGCCACTGCATCATGCTGTTATGCAGTTTCCTAATTGTCCAATTTCCAGTGAACTGGCGCAATTATGGTGCATCATGCCAGCATGTAAAATCAAGATTTTTTAGTTTAATTCCAAGGGCTTTTTGGTCTTTTCCCACTCTTTTTCATCCCCTATATATACCTGATAAAATGCTCTCAGCATCATTCCCCATATTTAACATCAAAACAAAGGTTTTACAAAATCAAAACCCTTATTTCTTCTTCAAGCAAAATCTATAGAGATGAAGAGAAATCAAGAGAAATCAAGAATCTCTCCAAGAACTTTCAAGAAAAGAGTTTCCCCAAGGTATGTAGATGTTGATTCTTGGGTCCCTTTTATCCAAGAAGCTCAAGAACCCTTTTCTAAAATTTAAAGATAATGTGCTTATGGATTTTCATGATTCATGTGAGTTGAAATTGATTTTCCTTCTATCATTGAGTTGTGATTCATGTTTATTTATAAGGATTTCAAGCTTTGACCATAGTATGTGGAATTTATGTGATGGTTATGATAAACCCTCTTCAAGTTGCTTTCTATGTGATGTGTTTATGGCAATTAAGTGTAGAATGGTTGAATTATCAAAGCATGCTCCCCATATATTTGATAAAATGCTTATGAGAAGAATTAGGGCCATTATAGCATATAGATAAGAAAACCCCAATTATGTGCAAGTTCATGCATGCCAAGTGTTGGTTGAAATGCCTTAATGAATAAATTGTAGTATGATAGCATGAAATCCCCAATTAGGTGGAACCCATGCATGCCTAGTGTTTGATGAATACCTTAGGGAATAAATTGCGCCATGATACATGGAATCCCCAATTAGGTGTAGACCCATGCATGCCTAGTGTTTATTGAAAGGCCTTAGTGAACAAGTTGAGACATGATAGTAGGAAATTACCCAATTACATGCTCTTTGATACGTGCTAAGCCTTTAATATATGCCAAGTTCTTGACGAGTAAATTGTGACATGACAGTATGAAGTTTCCCCAATCATGTGCTATCTAATACAAGCTAAGACTGATATACGTGAAAAGTACTTGATGCAAGACCTTATTGAATGGAGTATAATTTAATAGCATGTTTCCCCTACAGTATTATATGTCTATGATTCCTAACTTCTTGAAGTGATGCCTTAGAGATTGTGATGGTGAATATATAGTTGTGATTCCTAAATGTTTGAAGTTATTATGATGGTGAATATATGGTTGTGATTCCTAAATGCTGGAAGTGATGCCTTTGTGATTGCGATGGTGAATATATGGTTTTGATTCCTAAATTCTTGAAGTGATGCCTTAGTGATTGTGATAGTGAATATATGGTTGTGATTCCTAAGTGCTTGAAGTGATGCCTTAGTGATTGTGATGTGAATATATGGTTATGATTCCTAAATGCTTGAAGAGATGCTTTGGTGATTGTGATGATTAATGAATGATCGTGGTTATGACTAATCAAGAATGGTTATGTCTTATTTTTGTGTTATCGAGTCCTGGGGGTATTTATACCCGACAATTTAGCTGTTGTCTAGAGCCTGTGCTAGTTTTCATGATAATCTCAGTAGGGCCTTGATTCTCAAAACTTAGTGAATTATAGAACTCTGTATCCTCAGACAGATACAGAACTTAAGAAATCTCAGTAATCTTAGTAATCTTTGTAAACCCCGTATCGCTAGTAATCTAGACTCAACGTTTTACTTAACTTAGATCTAGTTGTATTCAATTGTTTAGTTTCGACCTCGGTAGTGATCGAGTAATATATTCAAACTTTGTATCATCAGTTAGATACCGTGATTCAGTAGTATTTTGTCAGATACGAAACCATGTGAATTCAACTTAACTCAGTCAAATCAATTGAGAAATGTGATTAGTATCAAATTTAGTTCAGCTTGTGCTCAGTTGAAAATTCAGCTCAGAGTCTTTCAGTTGGGAGTAGAAGCTAGAATCGAGTGAGGAGAGGGATGCCGACTCCCCATCAGAGAGAGGCCGAGTCGCTAGGAGCAATCCCTGAACTCCAGAACTGCGTAGCCAGTGCAGGATGCAAGAGTCCCCGTCAATAGAGGCTGTCACCGTTAGAAAGGTTTGACTATTATATTTCCTTAGGTTGACTTCCTACGAGGGTCATCCATTAGAGAGTCTTGACCAAAGAGGTCTTTACTCGTGGCACAGTATTGAAACCCTTCCAACTGGGGTTATAGGTTGGACCCCACCTATGGAAGGTCGGGGCATGTCGGTTAAGTAACTACTTTCTACAGTTGCAGTTCAGTGTCAATCTTCCGAAATTAGAACTATGATGTACAGTCGTCTATAATAGTAAGGAACTTAGATAGTTCCATTGATTCATCACCATTCGTCAGATAGGCTTAGTATCATATATAGTTTCTTGTTATCAGATTCAAAGATCTCCCGATAGATAGGCTTGATCTCAGTCTTAGATTCAGTTGAGTATTCTTGTTATCAGACAGAGATCTCCCGATAGATAGGTTTGATCTTAGTCTCAGATTCAGTTGAGTATTCTTGCTATCAGATCCAGAGATATCCCAATAGATAAACTTGATCTCAGTCTCAGATTCAGTTGAGTATTCTTGTTGTCAGATCTAGAGATCTTCCGATAGTTAGGCTTGATCTCAGTCTTAGATTCAATTGAGTATTCTTGTTATCAGATCCAGAGATATCCCAATAGATAGGCTTGATCTCTATCTCAGATTCAGTTGAGTATTCTTGTTATCATATCCAGAGATCTCCCGATAGATAGTGTTGATCTCAGTTTCAAATTCAACTGAGTATTCTTGTTGTCAGATTCGAACATAATCATTTTCTTATCTTTGATAATAGATTCTAGAATCATCCGTTAGAGAGGTTGATCTCCGATTCCATCAGTCGAGAGCAGTGAGCTCAGAATTTAGTCATTGATGTAAGTATATCCAGTTAATCATTTATCAATATTAGATAATTCAGTGATTCAGTATCTCAGTTTTAGTGGTGAGTTCAGATGACAGTAAAGCAATATCCAAGTTTCAATATTTAGAGTTGTGATGATTATGATTATGGTTGTGCATTCATGCATATGTTATCGTTTGGTACTCTCATGATTATTCAGTTAAGTAATTGTTCATGCATGAGCCCTTGCATTTAGCCTTACCTCATCTTCATACTTGGTATATTCCCGTACTAACGCATTTGCAATGTGGTGTTTTATTTGACACCATAGATTCAGAGGCACGAGATCCAGAGTACCCTCAGCAGTTCAGTCCCAATCAGCAGCAGTAGGCGTAGCAGTGGGTCCTCTTCATTCGAGGATGATCCTTGTTTTATTATTTCATTGGATTTTTCTTATTTTCAGTAGACGGAGTTAGTTGGATACATGTCCCATCAACTCCGCAGTTCAGACAGTCTAGAGGCTTTTCGGATAAATGTATCAGAATTAAGTTTTTAGTTTTGGAGTATGTTTAGACGTTTTGAACCTTATGGCTAGTTTTTGTATTTATTTCAGATATTGTGTAGTGTTCTGGTCCAGATATCAGAAAAGAGGTTAGCTTGTGGTCCTTCATGTTCATAAGCACCGTGCAACAACTAGGGGGTAGTCTCGGGACATTACAAGAAGTGAGGGTACTTGCCTCGGATATCTACTTCTTCTTCCCAAATAGCGCCCTCAACTGAGTGATTTCGCAAAGAACTTTGACCAAGGAAAGTTCTTTGTTCCTTAGTCTACGAATCTGATGATCTAGTATCTCAATTGGAATCTCTTCGTATGAAAGGTTGTTTTGAATATCTGAGCTTTCTAAAGGGACTACAATGATGGAGTAACCGACGCATTTATTACGTGTAGAGACGTGGAATACAGGGTGAATGGCTGACAAGTCTGCGGGCAACTCAAGCTCATAAGCTACTTTCCTAACACGACTCAAAATGCTGAAAGGGCCAACATACTGGGGTATAAGCTTCCCCTTTTTGCCAAATCTCTTCACCCCTTTCATGGATGAAATCTTTAGGTACACTAAATCACCAACCTCAAACTCGAGGTCCCTTCTTCTCACATCTGTGTAAGATTTTTGGCGACTCTAGGCTATTTTCAATCTTTCTCTCATTAACTTAACTTTCTCCATAGCTTCATACACTGCATCGGGCCTAAGTAAAGCGGCCTCACCTACCTCAAACCAACCTATGGGTGATCTACATCTCCTCCTATAAAGAGACTTAAACAGAGCCATTCGAATATTAGCATGGTAACTGTTGTTATAAGCGAACTGAATCAATGGCAAATGCACATCCCAACTACCTTTGAAATCAAGAGCGCACGCCCTCAACATATATTCTAGAGTTTGGATGATCCTCTCTGCTTGACCATCTGTTTGCGGATGGAAAGATGAAATAAGATGGATTTGGGTACCAAGACCCTTCGAGAAGGCTCTCCAAAACTGGGAAGTGAATTAAGTAGCCCTATCAAATGACAGACAAGGGAACTCCATGCAATCTGACAAATTCTCAGATGTAAAACTTAGCATAATCTTCATCTGTACAGGACGTGTGAACTGGCAAAAAATGTACTGACTTAGTCAATTTGTCTACAATAACCCAAATAGTGTCATGATGACAACGCAATTGGGGAAAACCAGTCACAAAATCCATATTCACGTCTTCCCATTTCTAGGTGGGGATACCAAACTCTTGTAATGTACCACCCGGTCTTTGGTTATCTACCTTAACCTGTTGACAAGTTGCACATTTATCCACAAACTCCGCTACATCTTTCTTCACACCATTCCACCAATAGATTTCTCGTAAGTCGCGGTACATCTTGGTAGCACCTGGATGAATAGAATAATGTGCACCATGCGCTTCAACCATAATTCTCTGTCTCAGGTCATCAACACCAGGCACACACAATCTATTCTGGTATCTTAGCACACTATCTCCCCCTTTGGAGAAAACCTCTACCTTTTGGTCTTTAACCGACTCCTTCAGTTTGACAAAACTAGAATCCATATCTTGTTTTTCTTTCACTTCTGAAACAAGGGAAGATTCAGAACTACTCTAAACCCAAGCATTCCCTTTAGCTGAATCAACCAAACTAACACCCAATCTAGCCAAACAATGAACTTCTTGAGCTAACTCTTTCTTATCATTCTCCACATGAACAACACTGCCCATAGACAGCCTACTAAGGGCGTCTGCAACTACATTGGTCTTTCCCGAATAATACAACACACTTATATCATAATCCTTCAACAACTCCAACCACCTTATCTTATAGAGATTTAACTCCCTCTGAGTAAACACATACTGCAAACTTTAATGGTCTATGAACACATCAACATATACACCATACAGATAATGTCTCCATATTTTCAAAGAGAACACCACAGTAGCTAATTCCAGGTCATGTGTTGGGAAATTCTTTTTATGAGGCTTGAATTGTCTAGATGCATAGTGTAACGACCCAAAATCACCTCTCCGGATATCACACGGTGCTTAGGGATATAAGTAGCCCCAAGCTAACCCTATGAGACTATCACTTCTCATAATAACTCATTCAAGAAGGAATATACAAAACACTGGC
>NC_061115.1:137100607-137110586 GCF_002878395.1 Capsicum annuum
AGGGGCTGAAGTAAGTTGAGACTTCAACTCCTGAAAAATCTTCTCATAGGAATTTGACCACTGGAACTTAAATTTCTTTTGGGTCAATCGAGTCATGAGAGATACAATATAGGAGAAACCTTTAAGAAAATAGTGGTAATAGCCCGCTAGACCCAAGAAACTTCTAATGCTAGATGGAGAGATAGGTTTAGGCCAATTTCTTACAGCTTTTTTTTGGGGGGGGATCAACTCTAATACCTTTGGTTGAAACAAAATGACCCAAAAAGGCTACAGACCTTCGCCAAAATTAACACTTACTAAATTTGGAGAACAACTGGTGACCTCTAAGAGTTTGTAAGATAATTCTAAGAAGGTCTGCATGATCATGCAAACTGCGGGAGTAGACAAGGATGTCATCTATGAAGACAATGATGAAAATATCATGATATGCCTTGAACACTAGATTCATGAGGTCCATAAAGGTTACTGGGGCATTGGTTAGCCCAAAAGACATGACTAGAAACTCAAAGTGTCCAATAGCGGGTTCGAAAAGCTGTCTTTGGAATATCATATTCCCTCACTTTAAGTTGATGATAGCTGGATCTAAGGTCTATCTTAGAGAAATAACTTGCACCTTGCAACTGATCAAAAAGGTCATCAATTCTCAGAAGAGGATACTAATATTTAATTATGAACTTGGTAAGATGACGATAGTCAATGCACATACGCAAAGAACCATCTTTCTTCTGCACAAATAGAACAGGTACGCTCCAAGGAGAAATACTAGGACTTATGAAACCTTTGTCTAAAAGATCTTTGAGTTTCTCTTTCAACTCCTTAAGCTCAGCAGGTGCTATACGGTATGGCAAAATAGAAATAGGACGAGTATCGAGAAGAAGGTCAATCCCGAACTCTGTCTCTCTATCGCAAGGTACCCCAGGGAGATCTTCCAAAAAGCTATTTGAAAAATCATTAACAATTTTGACTGAGTGAATAGTTGGAGCCTCAGACTTATTATCTTTGACTCTAACTAGGTGATAGATCCAACCCTTGGATATTAGCTTTTTGGCTTACAGATAGGAGATAACATGACTCTTAGGAGATACCAAACTCCCAGACCACTCAAAAATTGGTTCCTCGGGAAACTTAAACTTGACCACACGAGTACGACAGTCTATAGTTGCATAACAAGAATGAAGCCAATACATACCCAGAATAAGGTCAAAATCTACCATGTCTAACTCTATAAAATCAGTAAGTTTGACTCTATGAAGAACAGTAATAGGACAATCTCTATAAATTTTTTAGCAATAACTAACTCACCTACGAGTGAAGAAACTAGGAAAGGATCAAGGATATTTTTGGGGCTCATTTTGAATTTCACAGCTATAAGTGGGGTCACATAGGAAATACTTGACCCCGGGTCCCACAACACATAAACATCAAAACAAAAGACACGGAGCATACCAGTAACAACATCGGGAGAGTCCTTCTGCTCCTGATGAGATGGTAAGGCATAGAATTTGTTCTGGCACTGACTGTCAGCAGTGCTAGATGAAGCACCCTAAATAGGGGTGCGATAAGGGACAGGAGCTGGTGTACTAGTAGTCTGTGCCTGAGGTCGGACATCACTGGTCCCCTGCCTAGCATGCGGACAATCTCTAAGTCTGTGGCCCTGCTTACCACAACTAAAATAACCCCTTAAATCTGTGAAACACTCATCGGGATAATCCCTACCACACTTAGCACAAAGAGGATAATGGGGTCTATTACCAACACTGTTCAGCAACCTAGACATAAAAGACCTGCTCTCTTACTCTTGCCTACCTCTAGGCACAGGAGCACTAGCTGATGAAGGCTCAGGAATGGATGAACGTCTCTAAAACTGAGGGCGTTTCCCTCCATGGAACCTAGGATGACTATACTCATGCTGTTCAGATCTAGCCCTTTTATTACCAGTCACTCTATCTCTCTCTCTAATCTTATCTGCTTCTATCTGTTGTTCATGTGTCATCAACCTAAACAAATCCATATCCCTATACAGTATCACAGTCCTATACACTTTTAATACCAAACCAGAAATACCTATCACGAAATTGCTCACACTAGCTCGAGCATCAGAAGTTAAATTAGGAGCATACTTGGCCAACTGGTTGAACTTCAAGCAGTACTCCTTAATAGTCATGGAACCCTGCCTCAAGTTCATAAACTCCTCAATCTTTATTTCCCTCATCTCAAGCGGAAAGAAATTTTCCAAGAATATATCTTGGAGCAACTGCAAAGTCATAGAAGCAGCATCTTTACCTCTACCCTTCCTCTATGATACAACCCAATCATAAGCTATGTCCTTCAACTGTAATATGCTAACTTTACATTTTTTTCTTTAGAAATATGCATCACCTGCATGATCTTTCTTACCTCCTCAAGGTACAACTGTGGGTCCTCACCTGCCTTGGACCCATAAAACTCTGGTGGATTCATCCACATGAAATCACAGATCCTAGAAGCAGCTACATCACCTCCTTGCTGATCTTTAACTATAGCCTATTTATTGACCCAAACATTAATGATGACTTCTTGGGCTAACACCTGAAAGGAAGCTTAAAACTCAGTATGAGACACAGTCTCATTCAAAGGATCAACAGGTGGGGGTTGCTCATCATTATTTTCGCAGTCATTCGCTCTTCGAAGAGGCATTTTCTAAAATAGAAGAGCATGACTTATTAGATGAGAGGGACAATTGTAGGGACGATGTAATCTGAAAGAAACAAACAACTTTTTCCTAAAATGTCTTGTAGCCTCTTGCTCATAGATATGGCACGTTACACACCGATGATAAAGACTCTACTCAACGTGGTTTATCGACTCCCTAGGACTCATTTAAAATTACAGGCTTTGATACCAAGTTTGTAAAGATCCAAAATCACCTCTCGGGATGTCACACGTTGCTTAGGGCTACAAGTAGCCCCAAGCTAACCCTTTAAGCCTATCACTTCTCATAATAACTCATTCAAGAAGGAATATACAAAACACTAGCACTGTCATATCAAATAAAAGAAAATATGAAGATAACACTCGGTCCAAATGACCACAATACTAGAAATCTCAACACAACCACAGTCTGATAAGTAGTCTAACAAAGCCTCTAATACTCCATGAACATGAGAGCCATTAGGACAGGTCCCTAACTGACTCAAACTAAACTAAAAGTAATAACATAAACACTTGAATACTAAAATGTCTGAAGATAGGTCCTCGAACCATGAGGACTCACCACTGTAGAAATGTAGATGGAGGTACTCAAGAATCACTAATAAGGCTCGGAATGAGCACCTGAACCTACATTATAAGACAATGTAGCACATAGACGTATATGTAGATCAGCACTTGAAAATGTACTGAGTATATGGGGGCGTATGTATTTATATAAAAACAGTATCAATACTCTTTAATTAAATCATGCATGCAATTAGGAATGACTCACATGGCTTGAATAAGTCAAAATGTAAAGCTCATAAATCATGTAGAATGAAGTATGTAACATAAATCTCGTGAGTTATTATAATTTAGCTTTAAAATCTGTACTCTTCTCTTATTCTCATTACTCATACGCTGAAAGAAACTTTAAACAATACTTCCAACTCATGCATATATCTCATGGGGAGTAAAACTTCTTTAATTCTCAAGAACTTATAACTCTTTTGAACTCAAACACTTGGAACTCAGAATCATAAGACTTTTGTTACAAAACTAATGATCATCTCGTAATAGTAGAGAAAACTACTTCCTTGTTTGGAAAATACTCAAAAGCAATTCGTTCACTTTAGAAAATATCTCATCTCAAAGCTTTAAGGAAAAATATTCTAACTTAATGAAAAATACTTTAGCTTAGGGAGGTTCTGTTAACCGACATAAATCATGCGAGCTCCATGGAGTCCAACATCTTGTCCTCTTAAGAAAGAAACCTCACATTGGGGAGAGGCATAATACTCTAGCCAAGGAGTATAACCTTAACTCAGTGATCACTTATCTCGACCTCAGGCCCAATCATCTTGGCCTTAGGCCTAAAATTTCAAACCTACTGTGGCATGTAGTTCTGGGGCAAGAAACTATAGTAACTTACCCAATTCGGTGCTAAATACTACTCCACTTAGTTTATCTCACTTATCTCATAAAAATCCACTTTCAAAATAATCTCATGGTTTATAAGAACCCAACAATCAAATCTGTAATCTTATATGGTAGAGTGGATTTCAAAACTCTATGACCATTAGGTCAAAACATTTCTCAATAATCTCAAAATAATCAAATCATGGGTGCTTATAGCACAAAAGTTCATAAAATTGCAAGTCTCAAGTAGGGATTAATGAGCCATAATTCAATCTCAAGTTAAAACTCATCATAATGCATAACAGATAGCATATAGATTCATAATTCATGTAGAAATTTGGAAGTTACAGCAATTTGTCTCAAAATATCAGCATACTCGTATACTTCAATTGCTATAACATTAAAACTCTTAAATTTTCAAGGAGTAACAACATAGGGTATAAATTCAGCTTTAATTTCTTAAGAAAAATACGTAAAAATCATGCTATTTGAGTTTCAATTCATAGGAAACATTAAGATATTGCAATCAATAACAATGGGTGAAATACCCTAATTCAATATCATGTTAAATCTCATAGATTGTAGAAAATTATAGTTTAAATAAGCCTTTGAGTACAAGGGTGAAGGGATTACCCATGTTCAAAATTCCACATACCTTAGATTATGAAATTGGATTAACAAGCTTGCTACAAACCCTTCTTCTTACTCTTGAGAGAGGGTTCTTGCAACTCTTGAACTTGGGGAATTCAAATTTCAACTCAATTTGTAGAACCTATGATAAGTTCTTGGATTTCTAGGAGAAGGATTTTAGATTTGATCTTGAGGGAGAAACCCTAGATCTCTTGTGTTTTGGATGATGAATAAAGTCATTTGCTTCATTTGGAATATATCTAGTTGATAAAAGAGTAGAAAAGACCAAAAAGCCCTTTTAAAAATGAGTTAAAAATACTGAACAGGGGCTGTAATGATCAGAGCGACGGTCCGTCGTTAGCCTGACGGTCCGTCAAATCGTCTGTCGCACACTGTTCAGAAAAAGGACATATAGACTCAATGTGATGGTCAAAGAGACGGTCCATCAGATCATCCTTCGTATGTTGGCCAGGATGAGACCACACTATCTCAGTGGCGATGGTCTCAGCGACGGTCCGTTACAGCCTTGACGGTCTGTTGTTCTGGCCGTCGCACTTGGGCTAGAAAAGAGAGTTAATGCCTTAGTTGTCAAAGGCCAAGCGATGGTCCATCACAAACTCGACGGTCCATCAGATCATCTGTCACACCTGGGCGGTTCCGATAACTCTCAGTAAAACATCCATAACTTGTCACCCCAATATCAGATTTTGATGAAATTGGTATCATTGGAAAGATAATTCAAATCTCTAATGAAAAAAGTCAAATTTAAGAAAATTCTATATGTTTTATAAACCAATCACTTGGGAAGTCTCTTCTCAATCTCGTAGGGCTGGAATTACACCTCACTTGACACGCTCTACGGCTCGGACTATAAGGGAACATTGTAGGGTCTTACACATAGGCTATGACCTTACCTCTATGCATCAACACATAACCCAAACCAACTCTAGAGGCATCACAATAAACAACAAAGCCATTTGTACCATCAGGTAATGCTAGAACTGGGCCGAAGTGAGTCGTGTCTTCAACTCCTGAAAACTCTTCTCACAGGAATCTGACCATAAGAACTTAACTTTCTTTTGGGTCAATCTAGACATCGGGGATGCAATAGATGAGAAAACTTCAACAAAATAGTGGTAGCAACCATCTAGACCCAAGAAACTCCTTATGTCTTACGGAGAGATAGGTCTAGGGTAATTTCTTATGGCTTCTGTCTTTTAGGAATCGACTCTAATGCCATCAACGGAAATAATATGACTAAGAAAGGCTACTGATCTTAGCCAAAATTCACACTTGCTGAATTTGGCAAACAATTGATAATCTCTAAGATTTTGCAAGACAATTCTAAGATGATCTGCATGGTCATCCTCACTGCGGGAGTATACCAGGATATCATCTATGAATACTATGTTAAACATGTCTAGATACTATTTGAACACTCGATTCATAGGTCCATGAAAGCTGCTGGAGCATTGGTTAGCCCAAAAGACATGACTAGAAACTCAAAATGACCATAGCAGGTTCTAAAAGTTATCTTTAGAATATCACACTCCCTTACTTTAAGATAATGATAGCAGGATCTAAAGTCTATCTTTGAGAAATAACTGGCACCGTGTAATTGATTAAACATGTCATCAATTCCAGGAAAAGGATATTTGTTCTTGACTGTGACCTTATTTAGCTGATGATAGTTAATGCACATATGCAAAGAACCATCTTTATTTTAGATGACGAGCATGGGAGCGGCCCATGGGGAAACACTAGGCCTTATGAAACCGTTATCAAAAAGATCTCTGAGTTGCTCTTTCAACTCTTTAAGCTCTGTAGGAGTCATATGATATGGAGGGATAGAAATAGACTGAGTATCGAGAAGAAGGTCAGTACCAAATTCTATCTCTCTATTGGGAGGTACCCCTGGGAGATCTTCTGGAAAGACATCAGGAAACTCACTTACTATATTGATGGACTGAACTCTTAGAGTCTTAGACTTTGTGTCTTTAATTTGAACTAGATGGTAAATGCAACTATTGGAAATCAACTTTCTGTCCTTAAGATGAGATATGAAATGACTCTTGGGAGAAACTGAATTACCTGCCTATTCAAAGACTAGCTCGTTTGGAAACTAAAACTTCACCACTGAGGTACGACAATCTATAGAAGCATAATAGGAATGGAGCCAATCCATACCAAGAATAAGATCAAAATCAACCATGTATAACTCTATCAAGTCTAGTAGATTTTCTTAGAAATAACTGACTCACCTACTGGAGTAGAAACCAAGAAAGGCTCAGGGATCTTTTCAGATTTTATCTCAAAATTGCAGCAACTAATGGGGTCACATAAGAGAAACTCGACCCAGGGTCTAACAACACATAAAATTCAAAACAAAAGACACGAAGTATATCGGTAATAATATCTAGAGAATAGTCCTACTCCTAGTGGGATGGTAAAGCATAGAACCGATTCTGGCACTGACCGCCACCAGTACTAGATGAAGTGCCCTAGGGAGGGGCTGGGTGACCTAGAGGAGCTGGTGCACTATTATCCTGAGTCTGTGAACGTGCATCTCTATTTTCCCATCCAGCATGTGGGTATTCCTTGATTCCATGACCCTTCTGGCCACAACCATAACAACCGTTCTAAGCCCATAAATATTTACCTCAATGATTCTTACCACAGTTTGGACATAGGGGATGATTAGACTTCCCACTCACACTATTCTGAGATCTAGATATAGAAGACTTACCCCACTGTTCTAATCTATTTCTAGGTGTGGGAGAACTAGCTAAAGAAAGTGCGGGCATAGAAGAACGATTTTAAAACTGTGAATGATTTCCTCCTCCAAACTTATTTTGACTATAATCAAACTATCCTGTTCTAGACTTCTTATTTACTCTCTCTCTTTCCTTCATCTTCTCTACCTCAATCAATTGAGTATGCATCATCAATTTAGAAATACCTATGTCTCTATTGAGCATAGTAGTCCTACACTCCTTAACTACCAATCCAGATACACCGGTCACAAACTTACTCATGCTTAACCTAGGGTTAGCCATCTGATCAGGGGCATACTTAGACAACTGGTTGAACTTAAGGCAATACTCCTTCACTTTTATAGAGCCCTGCCTTAGGTTCATGAACTCTTATATCTTTGATTCCCTCATCTTAAGTGGGGAGAATTTGTTTAAGAATGCATCCTAAAAAATCTGCCAAGTCATCGGAGTTGCATTCTCTTCTCTACTTTTCTTCCACATCACCACCCAATCATAAGCAACATCCTTCAGCCTATAGGATGCCGATTCTACACTCTCCTATTTAGAAACATGCATAATTCAAGTGATCTTCTTTACCTCATTAAGATAAATCTGTGGGTCCTCACCTACCTTCGACCCAAAGAATTCTGGCGAATTCACTCTCATAAAATCTCTTATTCTGGATGTGGGTAAGACCCTATCTTGCTGAGGTAGGGCTATAACCTAACGATTACCCTAAATATTTTCTATCACAGCTTGAGCTAGCGCCTGAAAGGCAGCCCGAAACTCTGCATGTGACATATTCTCATTTAAAGGATCTGCAAGCTGAGGTGGTTAGCTATTATTTCTACAGGCATTATCTCTGTGAGGAGGCATAATCTATCATAAAAGATCATGAGTTAATAGCAGATAAAGATAGCTATAAGCACGATGGATTATGAAAGAAAGAGAAGATTTTCCTAAAATTCTCCATAGCCTCTTGCTTATAGATGTGGCACGCTTCACACCGATGATCAACACTCTATATAACATGGCTTGTCTGACCCCCTAGGACTCTCTAAACCTTAGGCTCTAATACCAAGTTTGTAATGCCCCAAAAATTAATTCTCGAAATGCCACAGGGTGCTTCAAACCACAAGTAGTCCTGAGCTAACCTCGGCTGCTTTTTATTAGCTCTAAATCTCAAACTAGGGAAATATGAATATACGATACTGACAATGCAGAAAGCTATCTAAAAAGTATGAGTATATTTGAAAATACTGATCACATCAATCTGATAAACAAATACTGAAAGGTCTAAATATAACATCTGAAATCTAAGATAAAATCTAGTAGTTCGATAAGCCTCTACTAAATGAATCTAGAGAATCACTTGGACAGGCCCCAGATGACTCAGACTATCTGAAAAGAGTAATGAAAATATTTACTAACAACTAAAAATCTGAATAGCTAAGTCCCCAAACTAAGTGGACTCACCAACTACAGGGATGTAGATGACATGCTCAAAAATCACTCTCGCTGCTGAGACTGAGCACCTGAACCTACATTATGAGATAATGTAGCACACAGACATATATGTGGATCATTACTTTGATGATGTACTGAGTATATGGGGGTGTATGCAATAAATAAACAATATCATCACAGTTTATAGAATACATCATGCATGCTAAATGAAAATGACTCACTTAAGCTTGAGTAATCTGAAATATGAAAGTTAAATCATGCAAAATAAAACATGTAATCTAAATCATGTGAGCCATTACACTTAGCTCTGAAATCTGTATTCTGTTATTATTATCAAATCATATAGGCTAAATAAAGTCTGACCTTATTTTGCATGTCTAAAGGCTTCAAATCAATTAAACGATTTTAAGAGTAGGGGACATTTGTTTGGGAGGTTCTATTAACTGACATACACCATGTGAGCATCCATGGAGTCCCATGACTGGCCCCCATTAGGTAGGTCTGTTCTACCTTGCCATCACAATAGAACAACCTAATCTAAGTGATCACAATGTGAGTCATCCACATAAAAGTTGGAATAATCTCAAAATCTGTACCTACAGTGGCACGTAGTTCTGGGCTATGAAACCATAGTGACTTACCCATCTCGATGCTAAATACTACTCCTAATCTCATGCTCAAAATATTAACTAATCCACTATAAAATTTACACAAAGGTTTACATAAAGTCAACTATTCTTTGTTTTTTTTAAGCTCAAGTCTTCAGAAATAAAGTGGAGTCTTTATCTAAAATATAAAATAACCTAGTCATGGGGTGCTTATAGCACAAACAATCTTGAAACAACAATCTTTAAATGAGGTCTAGTGACTCAAGCATCAATCTCAAGTTAAAACCTCTCAAAATTCATACTTGTTAATGTTAACATTCATAAATCATCTTAAAATTTGGAAATCTCAACAATGTGCATGGAAATATAAACATAATTATGTGATTCAAGTTTTAAATCATGGGAAATCTCATAATCTTGCAAATAATGATA